>NW_024378798.1:0-65000 GCF_016835505.1 Polypterus senegalus
TCCTTCCTGTCTGCATCAACTGCACAGCACCCAGGTTAATACTATTTCAGGAGTAGGCTCACATATTACACATGAAGTCCATACAAAAAGACATTATGTTTAAGATATGAATACATTGACACATTTCCAGTTACCTTCTGCATGTGTTTTTTGTGCTCCAATGTATTTTCAAGTTTTACACTAATTATTACCATTACAGTTAAATAGTTCTTATTAAATCCACACCAGAAGAACAATTTCATCCGGTATATTGGTTGATCTAGCATACCGCCATCTACTAGGATCAGCATTATATACTCATGGGGTGACTGTCCCATCCAATATTGGCTGCTACAGCTCTTTGATATCATGTGGGCATTACAAAGCATCATGAGATGCTGGGAAAAAAATAAAAAGTTCTCCTAAGCTGGGTGAATTTCCAAGAAAAAATTTTGGAGAACAAAGTCACTGGCAAACACTGCAAATAAGCTGAGACAAACACTTTAGTGAATTTTGCTGATAAATACTATGGAAACCTAATTTAGTATTGGCATTTAAACAGAATAATTGCCAAAATTTGGACAAAGATCAAGGGCTCCTGAAATAACAGTTTTAGAAAAACCTTAAACTTTCTTTAATAAAAATATCTGGTCACTCCTTTGCAATGGGAAACTTTCTTAAAGGATTAAAATGTGCAATCTTTGCATCCTATTTCAAATTTCATTTGCCATAACTATGGGTTATATAGCATCTCAGATGTGTAGAGTAGTCAAAAGAGGTTATGCTGAAGCTTGACAACGCACTGGTGAGGCCTCTTCTGCATTACTGTGTGCTGATCTCCAGGCTACAAAAAATGCTGCAGCACTAGAAAAAATTCAGAGAAGAGCAACTAAGCTGATTATGGGAATAAGAGGTATGAGTAGAAATAGAAGGATCTGAACCTTCTGAGCTATATAAATATAATGTACCATTATTATTGAAGAGCTCAAAATTATGGAGGGAAGTAGACCAGTGGATCAGGGATGGTATTTCAAAATGAGTTCATCAAGAACACGGGGACACAGCTGGAAACTTGTTAAGGATAAATTTAATACAAACATTAAGAAGTTTCTCTTGCACAAAGAACTATAGACACATGGAATAAGCTACCAATGAAGGACATAAGGACCAATGAAATGTGCTGCCAGATTGTTGGACGGAACTCTCAGATGCGTGCCTTGTGTAATGAAACACACCTTCTGACCAGTCCATTGCTCTGGTGCTTGCTAACACCTACAGTCCGTAAACTATTTTTGCAGAGATCTCCATCTTTGACAGACTCAAAACAGAGTTTAGCCTAGTGAGGCTTTCTGTCATAATAGGCCTTGAAGAAGATAGAAACTGTAAATGTAAAATAGGGAGTTTACAGCCATAAATCTGTGAAAGCTCTCCTGGCTTGATTGCATGGTTATAATGTTATCTTTCGTCTTTCTTTTTTGAGCTTAAGTAAGTTTTTGAGCAACCACACATTTATCTCAGTTAAACAGACATCACTGTCATAATATTCTTAACAGTGTTTTCGGTGAACAGCTTGTACAGTCGAGATCCATCGTCAAGTCACAATGCATCAGCAGAAGGATGCATACTGAGAACAGCAAAGGGCACCAACATACAGCAAAGCTTTTAGATTACCAAAGGTAGCATTAGATTTTTGGGAGGTATAATCATTAAGATAACAAGTCAGGATTGCAGTTCATTTGTATGACATCATTTAGGCATGACAGAAACTAATTCAACAGTAGTCTAACAATATCACAGTGCAAGGTGGTAAAGGCACAACTTCAATCTAAACGAATGAGGAGGGACACACTGTTAGAGTTAGCACTGAAATCAAATTAATTAGCCTCTGTAATTAGTCACTTTCAGGGCTATGTGAATCTTCTCAGAAATGTTCTTTGTACCAGTAAAAAATGAATAATTATCAAATTTAAATAAAAAACTCTCTGAAATGTGGTTTAGTGACCTACATAAATACAATCATAATTTGTGTCTTTGTTTGTTTGTTCTTGTAAAAACGGCTGAACTGATGTTCATGAAATTGTGCATCAGACCATTGCCGTCAGTCCACCTTAAAAGATAATCTGTATGGCATTTCACAGATAAGGACAGTAATGGAGGGAACCCAAAAACCAGTGTCGACACGGGGAGTACAATTCTGATCAAGCAGCAGGAGTGCACTGGGGCTGATGGGAGGACTCTGTTATTATTGTGTGCAAAGTTCATAAACTACCAAAGCAGGATCTCATCTAAGACCACAGGTCTTACATCATCTTGACTCACAACTAATCTTTTGTGTTTAGCCATGTGGAATTTCCAAAAGAAAGTTTATCCTTATGTATTTATACCCAGGTAACACTGGGTACTTCAGCTAGTATCCTATATATGGGAAAAATGGCCTCTGCAAAGGTTTTCTGTTTAATCATGTCAAATCAAACGAAGGTCATTGTGGTGTGGAATAAATGAGCATCATGTACAGACTGGTTAGCAGTGGAGAATTACCTGAGTAAGGGCTGAAATTCACAGGTTTTAACAATGCTTTCTGGGCGTATATCCAGGAGCCTATGACAGCAAGGGACCATTTCACTACTCATCAATCACCCTGTCCATTCGCCAAGGGGAAACCCTGCCCTCCACAACAAACCATCAGTTTGATGAAACGATCAGGTGTCCGCACACTGAACTCACCCACAGGCACTGCCGCACCTTCGCTGCTATAGCAAGCACGGCCATCGTTTGAAGTATGGTCAACTCTCTGATGAGGAGCTCAAACTGAAATATACAATACATATATACTGCATATATATTTTTCCTCCTGATAAATTTGACTTCGCAACTACCAAATAAGCACATCACTAAAGCATATGGATTTGTCTCTCCTTCCTGTCTGCATCAACTGCACAGCACCCAGGTTAATACTATTTCAGGAGTAGGCTCACATATTACACATAAAGTCCATACAAAAAGACATTATGTTTAAGATATGAATACATTGACACATTTCCAGTTACCTTCTGCATTTGTTTTTTGTGCTCCAATGTATTTTCAAGTTTTACACTAATTATTACCATTACAGTTAAATAGTTCTTATTAAATCCACACCAGAAGAACAATTTCATCCGGTATATTGGTTGATCTAGCATACCGCCATCTACTAGGATCAGCATTATATACTCATGGGGTGACTGTCCCATCCAATATTGGCTGCTACAGCTCTTTGATATCATGTGGGCATTACAAAGCATCATGAGATGCTGGGAAAAAAATAAAAAGTTCTCCTAAGCTGGGTGAATTTCCAAGAAAAAAATTTGGAGAACAAAGTCACTGGTGAACACTGCAAATAAGCTGAGACAAACACTTTAGTGAATTTTGCTGATAAATACTATGGAAACCTAATTTAGTATTGGCATTTAAAAAGAATAATCGCCAAAATTTGGACAAAGATCAAGGGCTCCTGAAATAACAGTTTTAGAAAAACCTTAAACTTTCTTTAATAAAAATATCTGGTCACTCCTTTGCAATGGGAAACTTTCTTAAAGGATTAAAATGTGCAATCTTTGCATCCTATTTCAAATTTAATCTGCCATAACTATGGGTTATATAGCATCTCAGATGTGTAGAGTAGTCAAAAGAGGTTATGCTAAAGCTTGACAACGCACTGGTGAGGCCTCTTCTGGATTACTGTGTGCTGATCTCCAGGTTACAAAAAATGCTGCAGCACTAGAAAAAATTCAGAGAAGAGCAACTAAGCTGATTATGGGAATAAGAGGTATGAGCAGAAATAGAAGGATCTGAACCTTCTGAGCTATGTAAATATAATGTACCATTATTATTGAAGAGCTCAAAATTATGGAGGGAAGTAGACCAGTGGATCAGGGATGGTATTTCAAAATGAGTTCATCAAGAACACGGGGACACAGCTGGAAACTTGTTAAGGATAAATTTAATACAAACATTAAGAAGTTTCTCTTGCACAAAGATCTATAGACACATTGAGTAAGCTACCAATGAAGGACATAAGGACCAATGAAATGTCCTGCCAGATTTTTGGACGGAACTCTCAGATGCGTGCATTGTGTAGTGAAACACACCTTCTGACCAATCCATTGCTCTGGTGCTTGCTAACACCTACAGTCCGTAAACTATTTTTGCAGAGATCTCCATCTTTGACAAGTTCTCCTTTGACAGACTCAAAACAGAGTTTAGTCTAGTGAGGCTTTCTGTCACCTGTCACAATAGGCCTTGAAAAAGACAGAAACTGTAAATGTAGAATAGGGAGTTTACAGCCATAAAGGCATTCAAAAGAAGGTTTCAATGCAGAATAACAAAGAAAGTTACGAGCAAGTTTGGTTAGGTGTGACAAGTGTCTTGTTAGACTTATAGGTAATCTCACCTAAACACAGTGAAAATATCCAACAATGCCACTCAGTTTTATTAAGAGTCTGGGAACTCTTGAACTTTGAAGGTAATAACTTGAAGGTTTCTTTAAATTTGACAAACACACAATGAAAGACATGACAGCAATTTCAACAAAAATAACCGCAACTTGTATTACACCAGACAATATAAAAATCTACCAAGAATATAAAAGTACATAAGAATCAAAAATATCAGGAGCAAAAACCTTTTTAAAAAGAGAGTACACAGTCCAAGTTCTAAAATTCTATTAAAACATAACATTAGAGGAAATAACCATTGGTGCTGCAAAGACCAAGTTGCACGCTGTGTTAACTAACACATTGATTAGTCTTCCAACTGTCCCACTGAAACACTCTGTTTGCTGGATGCTTGTTTCCTAACAGAAGTCTTGTCAGCTTCGCCCGGTACTCTGAGTCTTCCCTTTCTTGTTGGACCCGGCATTTCTCTGGTGAAACTGTCTCTTCCTCCTTGGTGGTAAGTGTCACTGTCATTGAGTCTTGTATCTTTTCATCCACATACCCTTGCCTGCCTTCAAGTCCCTGTGCTCAGTTTACACCGTCTGCTCTCTCACACCATCCTCTGGATTCGCTCTGTCCCTTCTGCTTGCATTCACTCTCTCTTCACCATCCAAACACAGAAGTATATAACTGTTTCAGTCTCTGCCTGGATGAACAATGGTACATACCAATTTCCTTACATTTTCTATCGTGTAAACACATTTTCATTGGTTAACACTAGAATTCCTGAAGATTATGAAAAAACCCGTAATCCCAGGCCACTTTAAATTCCTTCACACCTCTCCTCATCAGTGTCTTTCTTTTGCAAATGTGTCAATCAGCACAACCAGAAAACAGCCTGCTATCCCATCCTCCCCATTGACGGAGTGCAAGTGTGTTTATCGTGGTGTGAGATGCCTAAAGTTGTACAGGGTAAATAATATATCATTATTTGGAATACATACATTTCACATGTGGTCCATGTCTGCAACGATCTGTGTAAATGTAGGATAACAGGAAATGCAAGAAATGCAAGAAATACTGAACACATAGCTAAAACAGAAACTTTTGCATGTTATACTAATAATGATGTGAAGTGTATAGTGTGTGAAGACTTTAGTCCAAATATCAAATAAACATGTGTGATTTTATTAAAGAATATAACCAAAGAAAAAAAAAGCATTTAATTTAAATGTTGCTGTAAATGAGTTACAAGCCCAAGCTCAAATGTCAATTAACAGAAAGTTGATTTGTATTCCTGGATGGTGCAGAGGTAAGAGCTGCTGCCTTATAACCAAAAGGTTGCAGGTTCGAGATGGGGGGCTTGCATTTTGAATAGTGAGCTGCTATAATTATTACTATAATATAATAAAAACATACTTTTGGTTTGAGTCTGTAACACCCAGGTGTAAATTTTGGCTACTTGTAAAAATTAGTGTTTTTTTTTTTATTTGTAACCTGGTCAGGTTTCAAAATGAAAATATAACTTTTTTTTTTCTAAATAAAGTTTATTGAAGGAATTGGGATACAAGTTGTGGGGGTTGGGTAAAGTTGAGTATATATATGGGTCACCTAATTGGCGAGGGGGAGGAGTTTGTTGTAAGGAAAGACTGTTGAGGCAGCACGCCGAAACAAGAATGGAAAGAGTTCGTTATAAGAAGAGACGGTTGAGGCAGCACGCCGAAACATTGAGTTGCAGAAAGAGTCGTAGTTGAGGCAAGACGCTGAAGCAAGACGGAAAGAAAGAAAGAGAGAAGAGAAGCGCTGTTGAGGCAAAACGCCGAAGCAAGAGGGAAAGACAGAAAGAGGAACTAACTTTAGCACACGGCTAAAACATAAAAGGAGTTGGGTGATAAAGGGAAAGACGGCAGGCAGGACACAAGTGCAGAAATGGCGATCAGCGAGTAAAGAGGGTGTTGGAGAAAGAGGGAGACGAAAGCATAAAGGAGGTTCCCGAGTATAAGGAGGAAGATATAAAACAAGGTCGATGTTTGTTTTGTTTGTTTGTTTTAAAGCGGCTTGAATAAACTTTCAAGTGAAGGGGTCAGTTCTCGTTTTTGTTTATGTGGCCACTACGCACCCGAGTTACGGCTGGGGCCCTTAACGGAGTGAGTAACATTTACTGACTGGGTAAATAAGTCCTGGGTGAGCTCACCAGTAGTTTGGACACATATGTACTGTATAGTTGTAAATAATTTAGTGTTTGTTTTATGTATTGTGTATATATTTTAAATACCTTAAGTTTTGGAAAACTGTTCATGTTCCAATTAAGTAAAGAGAGTTTTGTTTTATTAATATCTGAGTAACCGTGCTTGGATTGGGTATTACCGAGCTTAAAGTGGGCTGTAGTGAACCTGCCAACAATAGAGGTGGCGACACCGTTATAAAGAGCTCAGGCCTTTGCCAACCTATAAAGGATTGGTGGTGCAAGGGGGTTACATATTATTCAGTTTTATTCTGTCAGTGATGTTCACGTGGTACAATGAACTTGCCTCTCCCTCTTTGAGTTGATGGCATTTATCTCTGTTCTTTTCACAAGAGCAGAAATGACCACAGTTGGTGCTGTGGCTGATGCCTGCTCAGAACTATTTGTTGTACTGGAAAAAAAAAATGGGTATGAACAATCAGATGGCTCACCGAGTGTCACATTTCTAAACCAATCCAATGCCTCATGAAGGTGGCACTTCAAACTAGGAGCAGTAATTTTAAATTGCAAATGTACTTTTGTTAACCTGGTCCAACAGAGAGCAAGCTTTTGATTCTCCTAAAAAAACCCTACTAGATATATAAATGTGTGTCGCATATGCAGAGAGCAAATTACATGTTTTAAAAATAAACATAACCTGATGTAAGGGGAAGAAACTTTCTGTAGCATAAGATTATACTTTGGCATTCAGTAGCATGAATAGATAAATGGTAAATGTGAACGGTATGTTGTCACAGGTTTTGTCATCCTCTCTGTTAATTCACAATAGTCTCATGGTTGATGTAAACTTGATAGAATTGGCAACTATATTCATGAAAAATATAAACTGCAAAATATGGAGTGTCACACCCCATTAAAAGAACCCCTGCACGCACCCGTACCGGTCCCGGGACATAACAGCGTTTTAAAGACGTTACAGTAATGTGTGCATGCCCCTCTGCCATGCATCTCGACATACTACCCATCAAATGAAACTTCAAAGTCTCGTCTTACCGATGATATAAACCATTTTGACACACAACAACCACAGCACTGACACTAAAGCCATTTTTACAGAGAAGTACATACTTTTAAGAGTTGACTTTCCCTACCTTTGAAGACCCCCTGCAAGTCAAACATCAATATTTCCGAGCAGTATTGATCCCATTGTGTCCGTAAGGCTCCAGCGAATATAATCCAGTAAAACGATTTAGGTCCAAAACACACGATATATCCTCAAAGGGACAAAAACTCCAGAAAACGTTTCATAACTTGAGACCACCTACGTAATTTTTTTTCATTTATATTGATCATATTAGACGTAATTTGTTTCTGTCAGCGATAGCCATGCTACCGCATGAAACACGGAAGTGTTAGCTTCAGATCGACACCTAAGTTGGCCAATTACGACGGGTCTGGGGTTGACTGGCACCTCGTATAGCCAACGAGTGTCACAGACAGCTGAATGATCACGAGTAACTCGAAACTCTGGTAAAATCTACCAGTTTGATTGGACACTGTGAATGACACTCAAAACTTACAGCCAATGAGCAGCCGAGCATTTTGATATGTAACTTGCCATACTAACTTGTAAACAAAGCGATCGGAGCTGCGTGAATGTGGGATTTGTGCCAATCTGCAGAGTTGGTTCGTGGTTGTTTATTGTGATTTCGCCAAGTTTTTTCGCATTTTAAATATGAATAAAGGTACCGAAAAACGTAAATAAACGCTCGATTAAATAATAGATGCATGTACGCGGCGTGAAAGTATTCAATCAGCCCTATAGATGTCTAATGGCAGAGAGCGACATGTGCCACGCCCTTGTGCTTTCTGCTTGCTAGTGATTGCTGCCATCAAGTGGCACATGGAAAAACGCTGAGCTGTGTTGTAACAGTTTGTAAAAGAAATGTGTATATAGTTTGTGTGCATTTTATAAAAAAAGTAAAAAATAAAAAATATAAATATATTTTTGGCCCATAAGACTTGTATTGACTATTTTTACATAGAAATGTGTATTTTTATTGTTTTTATTATTTTTATAACTAATAGAGTGACACTGTGTGTAGATATAGATTCCTTTAGGTGTAAGCTTTCAGTAGAGCCCTCATTGATATCTGTGGGTTGAAGCATTCAAAAGTTATTACACTTTTTCCTTATGTTCCAAAATGTGGATAATGGTCCCTCTAAAAAGCACCTGGACATGCCCACATAAAAACTGGTGTAAAAATGTCATTTTTACAGGTATTCTTTTCAAATTTGAAATGTGAGTAGTCAACAAGTTATTCTGTTGGTACATAGTGTGTTTCTGTCCCCACCTACCTACTGCAGCTTTATTTTCCTTTATTTTCATAAAAAAACTTAGGCGAGAACAAAAAATTCGTTTTTTTGTGAGTTCTAATGTGCATAACTTTTGATCAGTCACACCTACAGTGATTCTGACTACTAAGGGTGAAACTAGAGAATGTTACCTTTACAAAGAGACCAAACATGTGTTTATACTCCAGATAGTTCAATAACAGCAATGATTCTAATTTGGAGAGGTCGAATTACAAGCGATTTAGCAAAAATGACCCCGCTTGATAAGGGGTTTAATTAAGGAAGCTGGGAGTGAAGAGACCAAGGAAATGCAGATTCCAATACTCCAACACCTGAATTGACAAATCTGCCTGAAAATGCCATGCCTGGCCAGGACGCCCCTTTGACACTAGATCCGGGGGAGCAGCCATGGGATCCACACTACTTCCACTGGAACACTTGGTGGCAGCCCCCCTGTGGGTGGAATTTGGGGCCACTATCCTGGAACACCGGAGCTCATCCCTGTTGGGCTCCGTGGCCACCGCTAGGGGGAGCTGCAAGGCTTAATAAGCCCACCCGGAAGTGCTTCAGGTGATAATTAGCCTAATTCAGACTGGTGCCGGAACACATTAAACAGAATAGTCCAGATAGTTCTGATCATTACCAGTTTGCTTATTGTTACAACTGGCCCAATGAGGAGTCCATATTCCTTTCACTTCATAACACTGCAACATTTGGATGATTTAAACTGTTATCTACCTGTTTACAGATTACAGCTCAGCACTTAAGACTGTTATACCATCAACCCTGACCAGCAAACACATCAAATTAGGACTCAGTGCCACCCCTTCAAATGGATTTTGGAGTTCCAAACCAATGGATCTCAACATGTATGGATCAGCAGTTTCACATCCTCCACACTGACTCTCAATACAGGCTTTCCACAGGGCAATGTGCTACCCTTTGTTCACAGATGATTGTGTGGCCAGGCACAGATGTAACTCCATTATTAAGTAAACCAACAATGACTACACCACTACAGAGAACAGTTTCACCTGCTGACTCAGTGGTGTCATGTAAATACCGACAGAAAGCAAAAGGCAGACCACATTGACATCTACATCAGAGGGGATGCTGTTCAGAGGTTAAGCGGCTTAAACATATCCTTAAATGACTGTCACTGTGAAACCGAAGTGTGCAGTGTTCTTTTGTTATTGTTAACACATTGAGTTACTGCTGAAGTGTCTGTTCAAAACACAATATGTTTCAGTGGCAACCTGTAGTTCTTTCCTTAGCATTCTGTCTACAGTATGCATACTGCTAAAGTTGCTGCTGTTATTTCTAACTGTGGGATGGTTATGGGCTTTAATGGCACAACTTTAGCTTTTCCCATGACAAAGGCACAATGAAGTTGTTTGCTACTGTTCTCTTTAACTTTAGTATGTGACTGTGCCATACCCAGCCTCACTAGCATTACAAATATGGTGCAACTGAACAGAAACAACTTCAGCAAAATATGCTGGCTTGAAACATCAGTCAACTCCAGATACACCAAGCAGATGGAGATCTTTCATCCATCTGGACCATTGCTGTAACCTATTCTCAACCTGCGCAACTGTTGTAAAACACTTCTTGCAGGCAAAATCACTGCCGCCATGATTCCCAGTGGGTAATATACAGAGCTCACCACGGACAGTAAACCTCTTCTGGTTATGAATTTGGTTTGCATGTCAACTCTAAACTTAAAGCAATCAGACCTGATACACCACTGTACCCTTCACTTTCAAAAGAAAACAAATCTTGATTAAGGTCAAGGTTTATTATTTCCTTTGTCTCTCATCTTCAGGGATGTTTCCCAACATAATATGGCTGTTACTATCCCACCTTGAAAATTTAAAGTCTGCTGTCTGACAGATAGCTTTCAGATTGTGATATCCAACATATCCAACAGATTCAACTGATCTTAGGCAGTCATCAATGTATTAATTATGTAAAATTGTGTCTATTACTGTATCATTAAATGAATATCTTTTTTCCTCAGCACATTTTCTGAGAGCATAACTAGCACAGCCTAGTGATTATGTGGCACTTGTCACAAACTTGACCACAAGTCATAGCAAGGTTTGGGGCAGCCATCCATATAATTGCTATTCAGGCAACAAAATTGTAAAAATGTTACACAGCAGTGATGTGCAGAAAACCAAGTCCTGAAACAAAGAACTGAGAGAATAAAGAAAAGATAGAGGTGTTTAAAGGGGAAGACAGGAAGTGAGGTCAGAGGGGTCGTCCTCATAAGGGTCTTCAGCCATAGGCTCGAGCCCAGACGTGACATCACAGGAGCTGGAGCCGGCAAGGTCTTCCTTCGTAGGCTTGGACCTGGAAGTGATGTCAAGAGGGCCAGGTGGAATCTCCCGTGAATGGTGTGCAGGAAAGGGAGAAGAAGAGTCAGTGCACTCTGCCACATCCCAGTCTGATTTGGAATTGCCCTTACTCAAGCCCTTTAGCTGTCTCCCATGCGCACGTGTGTGACACTCTAAATAAATGCAGTTGCATTCTGTACTCTTCCAAAGCCTGGTTAATGTTACTGTCTGGTCACCATAAAAATCTGAGTAAATCATCATCAGAAGGAAAGTTCATTAATGAAGCAACAGTCATTAATACCACAGATTCTTGGTGGAACCTTGTAATGACACAAATCAGTGTGCTGGTAAGGTTTGGCCCTTGAAGAAGTTGCTCATTCAGTGTGGTCTATAAGCTGCACGATCAAACACTATGCAAATCTTGTGTTTCTTGGGATGGTATACCCCATGATGTGGAATGTACTTAGTAGTACATATAGACAACAACTGTCAAAAGAGGTGTGAATTTGATTGATGACTTTAAGCCCCGCCCCCAAATATGATGGATGACATTAACTCTTTAGGGCGGGTGTCGCACTTTTGTCTACAGGAGGGGTTGAGGGCTGGATGTCGACAAAAGTCGACATCCAGGATAGAGGGCTTACAATCAGCTGTTAATGGCGACAAAACCCATTGTCACGCCACAGGCATTCCCTCTGCTTGGAGGACTGTTAATCTCGCTTGGCTCAGCAACTAATCCAAGTGCGCGCGCGAAGCTGCGATATGTAAACAAATAGAAACAAAGGCAAGATGGCATCAACATCTCATGCGGAGCCGGGCGAAGTTCAAAAAGAAAATACTCGGCCGAAGAAACTTTCGCGATTATCGCTGAGTCGACTCTGATTTGGCAGATTCCGATTTCTTTGATAGTGATCAGGAGATCGAGGAAGAAATTAGCGGAGCAGGCATCAGCCGATCGGAGACCAGCCGATGCCACCCAGCAGCTCGGTTGGCAGCTGAGCGCATTGCGCTGTCGGTGCACCTACGGCAAGGTTCGCTTGGGAGGAATACCCAGACATTGATCCTTGGGAGCCGAACTGGCTACCGGACTTTACAAAAAGGCACGGCTTGCTGCTGGACACCACCGATCACACGCCGCTGGACTATTTCAGGCTGTTTTTTCCTGAGGCAGTTTTTCAACTGATAGCGGATGAGACGAACAGGTACGCAGAGCAATTTTTGAATCATGGAGGCGCTGTTCGCATTCTCGCTTTTCGGCGTGGAAACCCACAACCAAAGACGCAGATCAAGGGCTTTGTGGCATTGCAGATAGAGATGGGACTGGACTGGCGATATAATTTCAGGGAGCACTGGTCCAAACGCGTCTTTGTCACCTGGTGGCTTTGGACAGGTTATGCCCGCGTGATCGGTACGTAAGCTGCTGCAAAGCTTCATTCACTTTGTGATAACAAGAAGCAAATCCCGAGGGGTGAGCAGGGCTATAACCCGATGTATAAAGTTCAGCCCCTGCTTGACATAGTGGAGCCAACTTATAAACAATTTTATCAGCCTGGCCGTGATTTGTCTGTGGATGAGTCCATGATAAAATATAAGGGACGGCTTTTTTTCCGCCAATATATGCCAGATAAGCCCACCAAGTATGGCATCAAGGATTTTGTATTGGCTGAAGCAAGCACTGGTTTCTGCCTAAAAGTAATTACTTACACTGGTAAGCATTCTTTTCAGAGGGAGAACTGTCCTTGACAACTCAGGTTGTGCTGGAGCTGCTTCAGGGCTATGAACATTTTGGACATGTTGTGTACATGGACAATTTTTATAGTTCACCAGAATTGTTCATAGAGCTACAGAGCAGGGGAATTGGAGCTTGTGGCACAGTGAGGGTGAGCAGGAGACACATGCCTTTACAGTTGAAGCCAGAGAGGCTGAAAATGAAAAAGGTGACAATCCTGTTTTTATGCGGTCGGATAACTTGGTGGCATTGACATGGCATGATGTCAAACGGGTGACTTGTATTACTACAGTTCACACCAACAATTTGTGTGAGAAGGTAATTCGTTCTAAGGGAAACCCAGAAGGTAGAAAGCTGGACAAGCCTGTTGCACTTGAAGAGTACAACTGCAAAATGGCTGGAGTTGATCGACTGGATCAGATGCTGGGGTCATATGCTTATGGCCATAAGTCCACCAAGTGGTACCACACTGTGTACCATCGCATCCGTGAGATTGCACTCACAAATGGATATATATTATTCAAGCAGGCAAACAGTGACAGTACTATGGACTGCGTGCAGATTTCCGCAAGAAGGTGGTGGACAACTTGCTGGCAGAATATGTTGGAGTGCCTTTGGCAAAGCGAGGAAGGCCATTACAAAGAGCAGTGCCAGACAGGCTGGACCGAGCTCCACTTTCCTGCAAATTATGAGGACAAAAAGTACAAGCCTGACTGTGTTGTGTGCAGCAACAGACTATTGAAAAAGAGGCACCAGTGCAACACATATTGTAAGCAGTGCAACGTGGCAATGCACGCAATTGGATGCTTTGAGCGTTACCACACTTTGCAGGACTTTGCCTTGTGAAATTTACAATATGTGAAATAATAATATGTTAAATTATATAGTATGCAGGCTCATACAAAATGCAAAACAGTTATGTTGTTCAAAAATAAATATTTTTGTTTCTTTGATAAGTTAAACAATTGTTTTGTGTTCTTTTGTAAAAAAAGGTTTTAGAAAAATATTCAGCCCTGGGAGAAAAGCAAAAAAAAAAAATTAGCCCTAAAAGAGTTAAGCCCCGCCCCAAAATATGATTTATGAAATTTGAAAATAAGAAATATGAAAATATAAAAATATGATTTATGAAAATATGAAAATATAAAAGTATGAAAATGTATTTATAAGCTATAAACTTAGGACACGGGGTTTATTTTATAAACAGTAGGTTCACAATTAATATTGTGAAATGAAATATACACGTCTTGCCGTCATAGCTATGTGTAAACTTTCTGAAAATATCCATAGACCCGCTTAAGATATAAAACTCAGGGCCACATTTTATAAGAACTAGATTCAAAACTAATATTATAAAAGTAAATATACATTTTATCCCGTGCAAAGCCACACATATGTACGACTACATAAAAACGTTTATAAAATATTCACACAACCGCTCTAAGTTATAAACTAATAGTAAGAAAATAAATATACTGTAATACCCCTTCCAGATGGGCAAGTGGTAGTAAATTATCAAATAAAAGAACTAATCAATGGTTTTTATTCACTTTCCTTCTTACTTCAACAAGCTGACAACCACAACGTAGTCAGGACAAAGAAAAACACGCACCACTAAAAACCCTACTCCCATACAAGAAAATAAATATACAATTTTCTAAAAACAATATGGACTCTCTGCTCTAAGTGGTAAGATCACGACACAGCCATAACTAAAAACGATTTTCACCCCAAGTTATAAGTTCACGACAAGCGTCTTTATTTGATAAGCACTTATCTTTTCTGCACAGCCATAACTAAAATGATGTTCACCCCCAGCCACCTCAAACCAAACTAAGATCACGACGCAGCCATAACTAAAAGCGATTTTCACTCCCCCCTCTAAGTTATAAACTAATAGTAAGAAAATAAATATACAATTTTCTAAAAACGTTATAAGCTGCATTAGAATCAAAAGCAAGAAAATACATAGCCACTCCTAATGCCTGCGTGCCTCTTTGTAAATTTCACCGGTTCCCCCATCGGAATGCGCCAAATATGATCGATCACGGCCTGTCTCTCCTAACAGGGAGTCGGCGCCTTTCATGTTATCAATTAACAAAAGTCTTAATCTAATTTAATTAAACGTAGTTTGGTCTCGTCCGATGTGAGAGATGGACGTCTGAAGTGGAGCTCTGCTAGCAGTGGTGCTATTTTTCATATTATTTGCTTATTATTCTGAGATATCCTGTATTTATTCAACCCGAGAGGGACCGCTACAGTATATGTAAACACATATAAACATGGCCAACAAGAAGGGGGTCCAAAGAATCAAGACTAAAGCTACATCCAAGCTGCGATCAGCAAGCCCTAGTTCGAGATACGGCCTCTCAGAGACAGACCTGGATCAGATGGGCGAAAGTACAGACTCCTCGGGACCACGGTCCGCTACATCGCCGCCGAGAGCGAAAAGGGGAGCGAAGGTGCGATCGTGAGTGCAGATGTGGATAGCTCGCCGATTGGAGAAGATTACCTGAAACTGGAAAAGGCCGGGAGGTCGCGGCTTCAGTTACGCAATTGCGAGCCTGGAGCAGCGGGGACACCGGCTTCAGCAGAGTCTGCTGCTTCATCTACGGTACAAGAAGGCACAATTGAGCTATCTGAACTGAAAGTGTTGCTCGCTGAGCTCACGCAAGATATAAAGAAAAGCAGAAGGCTAATGAGAAAGCAACGGCAAAGGCACATGAGAGACTGAAACAGGAATGAAACAGGAGATGAAACAGGCCAATGAATGGCTGCGACAGGAATCCAACAGGCAAATGAAAGGCTGCGTCAAGAGGTACAACTTGAACTTCGACAGGTGCTGGGTAAAATTGAAGAGCGCATTGAGAAAAACTCGGTTAAACTGAGCACGCTTGCTGATCAATTGGAGCATCTTAGTGAGACATTCACGAATCGGATCGAAATGGCGAACATCTAGCTGCCAGTGCCGAGGAAAGAGCAGTAAATGTCAGTTCGGAATGTAAAAAACTCGGAGAAAAACTTGGAGACAGACTGGCTGCTTTAGAAGATGGGAGTAGAAGGGATAATGTCAGAATTGAAGGCCTGCCGGAGAATCGAAAGTTTCAAACCCTGTGAAATTCGCAACTGAACTTTTTCTAAAATAATCGGGGCGACTTTAAAGCAGAATCTGAGATAGCAGCGCTTTCACAGACGCTGATCAAACACCGCCAGACCCCGACCAAGATCTTTTATAGTTCGTTTTGAACGATTATCATTTAAGTTAGAGGTGATGGAACTCCTCAGAAAAAAGGAAGATATTATATATGAAAATAGCCACATTCGTCTTCCCTGACTTCTCCCAGCAACAGCTATTAAACGCAGCCTTCTATAATATTAAACAGCGGCTACGGCAAGCCAATGTCAAATACGGCCTCCTGTATCCGCAAAACTGAAAGTGGAATGGCAGGGTCATTTCTATGTTTTCGCTAGCAAGGAGGAAGCAGAAAATGAATTAAGAAAGCTGATCCCGGACTATTCTGATACATAATTGTGAGTCATGGCGGTAAATGATAAAGCTAGGATTAATAATCTACTGTCTGATCTATTTGTTTTAAAATACGGGTTTTTTATCAGCATATATTCTCATATTCTTATTATTACTTATTATTATTATTACTTACTTATTACTTATTATTACTTAGTATTACTAGGGCGCTAAATGTTTATGTTTTATTGTGCTTAATTACGTTTTCCTCCTCTTTTTTTTTTTCTTTTCTAATTATTTCATGTGTACCCTAAATGAGACTGTTCAATATCATACCCTTGGTTTACTGTTATTGCTATTACTGCATTAAGACTTGTTATGCTTATTTTGGACACATCTTTAACACCATCACCTGGGTTTATTATCTGGGGTATCATCTTAATGCACTAAAATTGCTGAAGATATATATATATATATTTAAGTGCAAAATTTTTTTTTTTTTTTCCTCTTTTAAAGACTATATTGGTAACAGATATCTCTATCTTTTAACCTTAAAGCCACTGCATGGGGCTTGATGTGCTTTGGGCGTGCTCTGTCTCTGGGTATGTCAGAGGACTGGGACTGTGAAGTGGGTTTTAGCCTCACCTGGGGAGGCAAAAAGGAGGGTGGGGGTTAAGGGGAAGAGAAAGAGAGCAGGCTTGATCTATACCTAATCTATCATCTCAATCTTTATAATTATAACTATCAACGTAATAATAAGCTGCATGGCAACAACTCTTGGGGAATAGGAAATTAAGACCTAAACTATTTCACTTCCAGTTAAGACTATAAATGACATCAAAAACTCAGAATCAGTGTCTCCATGATGGGACAGTTAACTTCGTAAGCTGGAATGTTAAAGGCCTGAATCACGAATTAAAGAGAAAGAAAGTACTTTCTCACCTAACAGGTCTAAATGCTAAAATAGTATTTTTACAGGAAACCCACTTACTAAGTAAGGATCAGTTCCGCTGCAAAAAGACTGGACTGGCCAAATGTTCCATTCTAGTTTTACAAAGAAAACTAGAGGTGCAGGAATTCTCATACATAGAACAGTACCATTTGTAGCATCAGATGTAGTATTGGATCCTGAAGGGAGATATGTGATGGTCATGGGAGACTTATCTAACTGTAAAATGATTTTGATAAATGTTTATGCACCTAATGTTGATGATAAGGAATTTATACAAAATTTATTTGCATCCATTCCCAATCTGAACACTCATAAACTTATAATGGCTGGGGACTTTAATTGTGTTTAAATCCACTTTTAGATAAGACTTCCTCCACAGGGGGCGCAACTAACACGCAAAGATAATTACAAAGTTTATAACTGATCACAACTTATCAGATCCCTGGAGGTTTTTAAACCCAAATTCAAGAACATATTCTTTCTACTCACCAGTACATCATTGCTACTCAAGGATTGATTACTTCTTTATAGATAATAACTTCTTGCCTAAGATTAAATCTTGTAAATACGATGCTATTGTTATTTCAGACCATGCTCCATGATCTTGGAGCTGAAATTACTAAGCCCCATACACTCACCCGCAGATGGCCTCAATCCGCTTCTATTAGCTGACGAGAATTGTACTGAATTTATATCCAAACAAATCAATTCTTTCTAGAGACAAATACATCCCCTGAGATCTCTGCAGGAATACTCTGGGAAACTCTCAAGGCCTTCTTAAGAGGACAGATTATCTCATATCTTTCCCACAGAAATAAATCCCGAAGAAAGTAGCAGAGATAAAAGCGAAATTACTAAAATAGATGAAGAACATGCCAGACTACCAAGCGAGACTCTACATAAGAGGAGGCAGGCTCTACATTCAGAATTAAACCTCTTGACAACTAAAGAAACTGAACAACTAATTTACAAATCCAGACATCATTATTATGAACATGGAGAGAAAGCTAATAAGCTTTTAGGCAACAAATTCACAAGCAAGATGTGCATACGCAATCTCGGTAATCACTAACACGAACGGAGATAAAATCATCCAACACAAAAATATAATGTACACTTTCAGAGACTACTATAAATCCCTATATACTACTGAGTTTAAAGAAGACAATATACAATCTAATGCATTTCTGGATACATTACAGATACCACAAATTGACGCTTTTAGTGTGGAGGAACTTGATAAACCTCTGGCGTTATCAGAATTGCTAGATGCTATAAAGTCACTCCAAGGTGGAAAAGCAGCAGTCCCTGACGGCTACCCTGCAGAGTTTTACAAGAAATTCTGCTCAGCTAGCTCCCCTCCTATTAGCAACATTTACAGAAGCCAGAGATAACCAATCTCTTCCACAAACCTTTCGCCAAGCACTAATCACTGTCTTTCCAAAACAAAATAAGGACTTATTACAATGTGCATCATACAGACCAATTTCACTTCTGAATAACGACGATAATTTAATTAAACATGTTCTATTTTTTATATCATAAAGTAAAATATTTATTCTTACCCCGAATCAAAGCGATTAAGAATATATACACTCCTTCTGATTTTTACTAAAATTCTTAACACGCTTTTCAGCACTGTCTCTGCGAACACCCCACTAAAAATAAATATACAATTTTCTAAAAACGATAGGGACTCTCTGCTCTAAGTTATAAGTTAACGACACGTCCTTTATTTGACAAGCACTTATCTTTCCTGCACAGCCATAACTAAAATGATGTTCACCCCCAGCCCCCTCAAACTAAGTTATAACTAAAAACTATTTTCACTTTCCCTCTAAGTTATAAGTTCACCACAAGCGTCTTTATTTGATAAGCACTAGATTCAAAACTAATATTAAATATACAGTACACTTATCCTGCATGTAAAGCCACGCATATGTGTGACTTTCTAAAAAATATTCACTCCTAAAGTTCTAAGTTATAAACTCACCATACACGGCCTCATTTTATAAACATTAAGAAACATTAAGTCATGTCACTTCTTAATCTTCTTTTGCTTAAACTGAAAAGGCTCAGCTGTTTTAATCTTGTCATAACTCACTCCCTGTAGCCCTGAATCAGCCTAGTCGCTCTTCTCTGGACCTTTTCTAGCACTGCTATGTCCTTTTTGTAGCCTGAAGACCAAAACTGCACACAGTACTCAAGATGAGGATTCACCAGTGTGTTATAAAGGTTGAGCATAACATGTGCCTGTAAAGGTAGCAACTGCAACTACTAGCCTAGGCTAGGCCTATGAGCATAGAATTGGACTGGAAGCATCAGTGATGAAAGTGTGTGTATGTTACACTGACTTGCCCATACTGATATTTTAGATCTTTGACACTTGTAGAGTTGCACTCAAAGGGTATTCTGTACACCTATTTCAAGCTAAGTGGAGGATACAGTTACAGTTTTTCTCAATTGCTAAAACACAATTTCTGAAACCTTGCTCCATTTTCTGAATCCATTAAATGCAAAACCTTATCTTCAAGCACTTTTTACAAAACCTCTGACTCCTCTTGCAAAATGAAACTTTCGCCTAAAAACAGCTTCTTCCAGAGGGGCTTAAAGTGGAGAAGGACAAACAAATTGTGATTTCATTCACTACACTCTTGGCACGCAGACTCATTCTGATAAACTGGAAGAACCCAAACTCTCCTCTTTTAAGTCAGTGGGAAATCGATGTGTTATATTATTTGAAATTGGAAAAAATCAAATACTCAGTTAGAGGATCTGTACAGACTTTTTTCAAAACATGGCAGGATCTAATCAGTAATATTTTAAAATAAGTTTATAAAGCACAGAGAATTTATTAACTTAGGTATGTTTACAAACCTTAATTTTCACGCAGTTTGGCTTGCTCTCTCTCTCAGGGGTGGGGATCGATCTGTTCTTAACATAATTCTTTTTTTTTTGTAAAAACTTGATTGCTATGTATGGATTGTAATAAAATTAAATAAAAAAAAACAGCTTTACCTGTGTTCAAAATCAAGCACTGCTCTCAAATCAAAAACAAAGTGATCAAAATGATATACACTATCAAGCAGTCAGTTTACCAGTATGGATGACGTGTGCATTAGAGTGTAGAATGTGTTTAGAGTTTTGCTGAAAAGTCTAAGTAAGATCTGCATATTGTGTTTTACCATGTGAAATGGTTTAAGGTATTGACAACAGACTGCACAATTAGCTAAATGAGGTCAGGCAACTGAGAACTTTCTTCAGCCAATGGGTTTTAGTGTTTTAGCAATTGAGAAAAAACTGTAATAGTTGACAGAGACACACTGATGATTCAATCAAAGCTGACATTGTCTTCATTCTTTCTCTCTGTCGGATAGCATTATTTTGAAGAACCATGTCAAACAATGAGTGCTTCTTGTTGCTGGGAGAAAAGAACAGTCATTCCATCCTCATTTGGTCATGCTTAAATTCTACAGAGGTGACAATGTACTTACAAATGTATACAGCCAGTAGAAACAGTATTGCAATGAATAATACAGCACTTATATTATAGTATACTGCATGTCCGATGTTGTAGAGCAAGGAACAATTACCTGTTCTCTTCTCTGAATATCCTGATGATGCCATCCACAGAGAATCTGCTCAAACTGGGTTGGACTATTTGTCCAGCTTCCCTCATTGTCATCCCATGAACAAGAAAATGGTGTACAATAGTTGCCTGAACTTCATCAGTAATGATTGTTCTTGGTTTTCCTCATCCCCCTTCCTCCTCGTCCACCACCTCTCACACAAACTCTTCCCCCTTTGCCTCTCTGTATGTTTCTGTCCATTGTAGATGGATGCACTCTGATCTGACTTTTATCCTGCCTGATTGATCATTAGAAACACGTGTGTTCAATTTTGAGTTGTGTGCAAGAGATGACAGCTGTGTTGGATTTGTGTTCACATTTTGATGTCAGTATTTACAATTTTACAACACAAGTATATGACAGCGTGGAATGTGTTTAATGACTGGGAATGTGTTTAAGGTTTAGCAAAAAAGAGCGGATGAGTTTTGCAAATTGTGCCTAAGTACCCAAGCAGTGTTTGAGGTTTGGCTAAAAGAATGTTTGATTTGAAAAATGAGTTCAGGCCACCAAGAATTTGGTTCAGAAAATGGGGTTTAGTGTTTAAGCAACTGAGAAAAACTGTAAAACTTAAAAAATATATTAATTTATTAATAACCAACAACAACATTTATTTATATAGCACATTTTCATATAAATGATGTAGCTCAAAGTGCTTTACAAGATGAAGAAAGAGAAAGAGAAACAAAATATTTAAAAAAAATAAAATTAGGCAATACTAATTAACATAGAATTAAAGTAAAGTTTGATGGCCAGGGAGGACAGAAAAAACAAAAAACTCCAGACAGCTCGAGAAAAAAAAATTACAGGGGTTTCCGAGGCCATGAGAGCACCCAGCCCCCTCTAGGCATTCTACCTAACATAAATGATCTCATTCAGTCCTCATGGTATTCAGGGTTCACATGGAAGAACTTGATGATGATGATCATGTAGACCTCAGGTCTTGAATCTATCAATGTAGGGACGTCACAGTGCTTTGATCGGGTGGTGATGGCACAGAGCAGCACCACAGAAAACCGGTAAAAGAACAGCAGAGAAAGTATGGGTTAGTATGGATTTTGGAGCCACCATGAATGATAATGATAATTAATTGAATATGCAGAATATTAGGATTAAACTATAATGAAGCTATTAGAAAGCCACGTTAAAGTAATGTGTTTTTAGCAGTGTTTTAAATTGCTCTACTGTATTAGCCTGGCGAATTCCTATTGGCAGGCTATTCCAGATTTTAGGTGCATAACAGCAAAAGGCCACCTCACCATTTCTTTTAAGTTTAGCTCTTGGAATTATAAGCAGAACCTCATTTGAAGATCGAAGGTTACGATTTGGAGTGTAAGGTGAAAGACATTCTGAAATATTGGATGGAGCGACATTATTTAAGGCTTTAAACCATAAGCAGTATTTTAAAGTCAATTCTAAATAACAAAGGTAACCAATGTAGTGATATCAAAGCTGGAGAGATGTGTTTGGATTTTCTTTTCCTAGTTAAGATACTTGAAGCTGCATTCTACACTAGTTGCAATCGATTGATGTCTTTTTTGGGTAGTCCGGAGAGGAGAGGTTATGGTAATCTAGCCAACTGAAAACAAAAGCATGAACTAATTTCTCAACATCTTGCAATGTTATAAGAGGTCTAACTTTTGCTGTATTTCTTAAGTGAAAAAATGCTGCCCTAGTAATCTGATTAATATGTGATTTAAAATTCAGGTCAGACTCAACAGTTACCATAAATTCTTTACCTCCATCTTGACTTTTAATACTAAAACATCAAGTTTATTTCTAATACCCTCATTATATCCATTTTTGCCAATCACTAAAATTTCTGTTTTCTTCTTATATAGTTTGAGAAAATTTCTACATTCAGAAACACAAGTAAGACATTGTGTCAGTGAATCAACAGAGTCGGGTTCATCAGGTGCTATTGATAAATACAGCTGCGTGTCATCAGCATAGCTGTGGTAGCTCACGTTATGCCCCGAAGTAATCTGACCTAATGGAAGCATGTAAATCGAAAAGGGCAGCGGCCCAGGATAGAGCCTTGTGGAACACCATATCATGGGTCTTTGAAGTATAATTACCACAACTAACAAAGAATTTTCTACTTGCCAGCTAGGATTCAAACCAATTTAAGACACTGCCAGAGAGGCCCACCAATTGACTAAGGTGATTTCTAAGAATATTGTGATCAATGGCACTCAGATTTAAGAGGATGAGAACAGATAAATGGCCTCTGTCTGCATTTACCTGCAAGTCATTTACTACTTTAACGAGTGAGTTTCTGTACTGTGATTTGTTCTGAAACCCGACTGAAACTTATCAAGAATAGCATGTTTATTGAGGTGGTCATTTAGCTGTATGATGGCTGCCTTCTCTAGGATTTTACTTAAGAAAGGAAGGTTAGAAATGGGTGTATTTTTCTTGAACAGGGGTTTAACTACAGCAGTCTTAAGACTGGGAAGACCCCCGTATCTAATGACGAGTTTACTACGTCAAGAATACTATCAAATTAGCACGCCCGATACCTCTCTGAAAAAACTTGTTGGTATTGGGTCAAGGATGCAGGTGGAGAGTCTCAGTTGAGAAATTATTTTATATAAATCAGGTAGACCTATCCTGGTGAAAGAATTTGATTTGTTTATAATGGAGTACTGGGGTTTAAGAGGATCAATATTGGGGAGATGTACTATATTATTTCTAATATCATTAATTTTTTGATTAAAAAATACAGCAAAAGCCTCACAAATTTCACTGGTAGTCTTTTGGAGGCATTCCATTGAGTGACCTAGGTTTAGCAGACAAGCAATCGTAGAGAATAAGACTCTGGGATTACTAGCATTGTTATTTATAATTCTACAGACATAACGCCTCTCAAGACGGACTGTGTTGTTGTATTCTGTTATTTTAACCTTCAATATGTCATAGTGGATAATCAGTTTAGTTTTCCTCCATTTACGCTCAGCTCTCCGGCATGTTCTCTTTAGATCAGACACTCTTTGAGTCTTCCATGCATAACAATGCTAGAAGATTTTTTAACTGTCTTTTCAATTGCAACTGTCTTAGCAGCAGTTCTCATTTCAGTATTAAAATTTTCTACCTTACTATTTACATTATCCTCGCTATTGTAGTAAGCACTACAAACAGACTGGATGCTTGAAATGTTTATACATTTTGAAACTGCTGATGAATCAAAGAAGCGTTTTTTAACAATATGGTTCTCATGAATTTTTCTATCATTATTTCTTTATTAAATAGTAATAGAAAATGGTCTGATAGACCAATATCAAAGATCTTCTTCACATGAACTTTTACTCCTTCAGTAATTACTAAGTCTAACGTATGACCTGCTTTATGTATTGGCTGAGTAACGTGCTGGCTCAAATGAAAAGAGTCCAGAAATAGAAATTATTAATAGAAATTCCAACTATTTACACTAAAGAAACCCCACTAGCATACAGTATAAATACATAAGAATCCTAGAATATCAAGTTCTTAACAATTACTGCTCAAATCAAATCAAATAAACTGCAAGTACAATTACCACCTCCGCTGAGGACAGTGTTAATTTTATTGATAAATACTAAGAAGAAAAATACTCGGCAACAACATTTTTTCTGTGATGAATACTGTAACAAAATTAAATAAAATGCACCTTTATTGATGAAAACTAAGACGAATGCTTTTAAAATCATGAGAGACGTGAAGCTCTTTGCACCACTCTATTACAAAACATGGTCCACCAACAAATAACGAGCATGAATGCAGTGGTGCAATTTTAAAAACTTGTATTCACGCTTGTAATTGGATAACACTAGCTTGGGCACCATCAAGGAAATCATCATGTCAGCCAGGATCCTGCTGCACACTGCACTGCTATGCTGGCAAAAAAAAGTGTTCAGAAATATGGACCAATGCTGATGAAAATATAACCCAGTGTAAACCATGTTGAATGAAACTCACAGGAAAGAACACCACAAACCTGAAGCGGCGTCTAGAGGTGCCAAGGTATGTTCACGGTATCTAGGTGGCGACTTGCCCAACGCCCAAACCATTACTTCATCATATGCACTCAGTATCAAAGGTGAGCTGTAACTGTTTAACTTCAAGTGGCATGATTTGTTACGACAAGTGAAATGATGGGGGGATTAATCACTGTCCTACACAGTTTCGATAAAGGAATGGACGCTTCACATTCATTCTTTGATTGTAATTAGCACATCTACACCTGTTCGTCCAAGCCTATTTCCATTTTGTAACTGGTGGATACAGTTCAGGGTGGTGGGTGACACCACCTCACATGCATCCACTTACACATACAGGTAGAGTGACAGTGACAACAACAGCCAAAACAATTAAAAATCGAGGCAAGTTTCAAACAAAGTGGCTATTTGACTCATCTACATCAGCGATGAAATGAGCTGCTTCATTTGTTAATACTAACATAAAATGTATTTAGGATTTCAGTCCTTAAAGTGTATCTCCCAATTAATATGATTTGTGCATGTACAGTACGGCAATACATCCATCCATTATTCATCCACTATATCCTAGCTACAGGGTCACGGGGGTCGGCTGGAGCCAACCCCAGCCAACACAGGTGCAAGGCAGGAAACAAACCCCGGGCAGGGCGCCAGCCCACCGCAGGGACCACACACAACAAGCACCAAACTAGGGACAATTTAGAATTGCCAATGCACCTAACCTGCCTGTCTTTGGGCTGTGGGAGGAAACCCACGCAGTCACGGAGAAAAAATGCAAACTCCACACAGGTAGGACCCCAGAAGTGAACACAGATATCCTAACTGCGAGGCAGCAGCGCTACTCACTGCGTCACCCCTAAGACAATACAACATTGCTTCATTAGTGAATACGAATCTGCAATCACTAAATTCGTATTATTCATTTGGATTTTGAGGGCAAACTAACATTTACGAATATAACCCCTAAAATGTGAAGAACGCAGAAGCATTAATGTCATATATTAGAATGTTGTGTTACTGATTGTAAGACAGTCTCTCTGGATTAAGTAACTACAGGTAACATTTGTAATGCTAGATTTGCACAAAGGCTAAGGAATAACAAAGTCTGACCACTCATGTGAAATACATTGGAAACAGCATAGCAAAAGCTCTTTTACAATATTCTGAAATATTGGATTAGAGTAAAAAAATGCTTCATCTGTTAAATGTTACTCTTTAGTGAGTTTTTTAACAAGCTAATTATACAAATATAAATCTTACAGTAGCAAATGTTGCAGACCTAGCAGACAGATTTTAAAAATATTTTTTTTTACAAAAACAGCTTTTAAATATTTGTTTAAAGTAAGTATCCTAAAATATTTTGGAATTCTATATTCTACAGTACAGATATAATAATTGTAAGAGCCAATCTTAGAAAGTTAAAGTTTTGAGTTAAACTCACATTGATGTTTGCTTAATTTGAATAGAATATTAATGTCTTTCATAGTCATAGCTTATGGTATAGTCTTTTCCCCCTATAGTTAACAAGAGATAGAACCTTCTTACTATAACTGAATAACAGTGTGATAATAAGCTCAGTTTGTTTGGAACAAGTCCCAGTAAAGAAGGACTTGAAAGACCCATTTAAGCTTAGAAATGGGATAAGCATACAGTTTTCTGACCGTTTTGAAATGGTTCAGAAATGTTAAGTGAGAAGTAACGATTTGTGATGTAACAAGATTAATTTAAGCTTAGAATTGAACTTTTCTTAACATTAACTTTTTCTTTTTTGTTATTTTAATCTTTTCTTTTTGTGTGAACTGTTTTACTTCAAAACTTAACTAAACTTTCAAAAACCAAGATATTTTGTCTGTGGAATCATTTCTACGCGTCAGGCTTTTGTTGAATCCCATTTTTTGAGTTGAAGCTGCAGAACTGGTAATTTTGGGAAAACGCAGCTACATTCGTCAGAAAACTTGCTATCTAAGGCCTGAACTGGAATCTACCATTCGAGAACAGAAGACACTTCTGCTACAGAACTCGTCAACGAAGGAAAAGAACTGAATCATTCAGAAGGTACTGTGATATTATCTACTATCTTCGCATGATCATTAATGAAAGCAAGGTCGCCGCATCTTGAGAAGATTTGAGAGACTGTGATATTATTAAATGACGTCTTGGAAAAGACATTTTGGATGATTGGATGTGCCTTTGCTTGAGTCATTGGAACCTTGTTTCAAGAAAGTAATCTGCCTTGTTGGAACGTCCCTATTGTGACGAAACTGCTGTCAGGAAACGTCCTGTCATTTTATTGAACAGTTGTCATGGCGATGTCTAAACAGAGCTCAAGTGAGATCGGCAGTGATCTGAGTTCAGACTCGAAGTCAGAAAATATAATTAGAGATCTTAAAGATCACATAAGTCAGAGAAGATAAGCTTCATGTGTTCATAGCTGAGATCGAAAGTCTTAAAAACATTCCAGAAAACCGCTTAATGGTGGCAAAAAGATTTGAAGATTTCCGTTGACACAGAGAGCTAGAAGAACTACATGAAAAGCTACTTTGTATATTAAATAAGGAGGAGCGATTCAGAAACAGAAAACGACATTAGCAACGCTTTAAGAAATGGAATGAATTCACTGTCGCTACTACGCTTGGTTAGAAGACGCAAATAGACTGTTAGCACATAAAGTTGATGAACAGCTAGTAAATCAGTTCGAAGAGATGCAATTTCAAGAACGGGTTCGTTTAAAGCCAAAAAAACGAAAGACGTCACCTCAATTAAAACATACTCTTGATGTTAGACTTGACTCTTTAGCTCAGAAAGCCACATCATCACCTTTCACGCCAGTGCTGATTGAACAATCGACACTTGATAGAATCCTACAAAGGTTAGATGAACTAGAGTCTGAAAGGCAAATACGGTCACTAACTACCTCGGCACAGCCACAATTGTACGGACACGGTCTTATGGATTTCTTAGCGCAGAATCAAGCTGAATGTAGTAAGGCAATTACCGAAATGGCCAAATCGTTAACTGATCAAAAGACAACGCCTGCTCCAGCACCCCCAGCTCCGCGTGGTGAAGTACCTCACAGGCAGGTCCCTTTATTTTCAGGAGACCCATTAGCTTATGCAGATTTTATCAGAGCCTTTGATAATGCTATTGGGGATGTGCTACAAAATCCTCAAGATAAATTAGATTATTTAATCCAATTCACAAGAGGTCCTGCTCAGGATCTAGTTAAAGGCTGTGTGCGACTGCCATCGAGTCTGGGTTATGAAAAGGCCAGAAAGCAACTTGAAATTTATTTTGGTGACGAAGTATTCATAGCTGATGCATACATGGAAAAGGCATTGAAATGGCCTCAAATAAAGCAAAATGATAGTGCAGCTCTGAGAGAATATGCATCCTTTCTTGATAGTTGCAAAGACGCAATGACAAGTGCAGGAAGTCGAGATACATTCAGTAACAACCCAAATATTCGTATAATAATCTCTAAGCTCCCATACACTTTACGAGACAAGTGGAGAAGCTGGGCTTTTGAATTTAAAGAAAAGGAAGGTAGAAGGGCAGGCATTGATGAATTGATTATCTTTCTACATCGCCAGGTGAGGATGATGATGGATCCCTTTTTATGGAGATGTTACACAAGGTAACATGGAGAAAAAGGAAAAAACTGACAAAAGTAGGTCTCCTCAGAAGTACGGACAGAGATCAGGAAGTATTTTCACCACCAATATTTCTGATGTAGAAAAGGAGACTCAAGAAAGCTTTGTCAAAAATATTGTTAATGATACATGTGCATTTTGCAGTAACCAGCATATTCTCGAATGTAAAAAATCAAAGAATTGCCACATAAAGAAAGAATAGACTTTTTAAAATCTAAAGGTTTATGTTTTCGCTGTCTCAAACAGGGTCATCTAAGTAAGAATTGTAAAGAGAGAATGAAATGTCAGACATGTTCTTTACAGCACCCAGATATCCTGCACATTCAAAGGAACAGTGGAGCAGTATTTACGGCCAGTGTGGCAACATCTACTGAAACGGAAACCGAGACTGGAACTTGTATCTTTATAGGGGCTGGAGAAGAATGCACTACAAGTAGTTCCTGTTAAGGTAAAATCAAAAAAAGTGAAAGGTATGTAGAAACATACGCCTTTATAGACCTCGGCAGTACAGTAACAATTTGTACTGAAAGGCTCCAGAGACAACTGAGCCTTCAAGGGAAAAGGACGCAAGTATTCCTCAAAACTATGAGTAATTACGATGATGATTCAAAAATGCTAACCCAATGTTCTGTTTTATCAGATTTACAAGTCTGTGGTCTCAATGATGTTGAATATATTGATTTGCCAAAGGTCTTCACACAGGTCTCCATTCCAGTGAACAGAGAAAGCATTCCACTACAAGAAGATATCGATAAGTGGGCATATCTTAAAGAGGTATGCCTATCTCGTATTGACTCTGAAGTTGATCTTTTAATAGGAATCAACTATCCAGAAATCTTCAAGCAGTCACGAATCATACCTAGCCAAGGAGGTGGACCTCATGCTATGAAGACTGCACTTGGATGGGTAGTTGGTGGACCATACAAAGAGAAGACGACCTCGCAAAACAAAGTGGTAAGATGCCTAAACATTCAATCAATCGTGTCTCAATAACAGAGATTGAAGATATGTTGCTGCAACAGTATAACACAGATTTTCCAGAGCGCAATTGTGAAGAAAAGGAGGAAATGTCACAGGAAGACATCAAGTTCATGCGCATAGCCTCAGAATCTGCAAGACTGGTAGGTGGCCACTATTGTTTAAATTTGCCTTTGAAGGATGAATCACTTAAAATGCGAACAACCGCTGCATTGCTGAACAGCGTGCTATCGGACTCAAAAGAAAATTGAGCAAAAATTCAGGTTTCCACAAAGACTATAAAGCCTTCATGAAAGATATTATAGACAATGGCTATGCTATTAAAGTACCCAAAAAAGGCCTGAATTACAATGAAGGCAGAGTGTGGTACATCCCACATCACGGTGTATATCATCCAAAGAAAAATAAGATTCGAGTAGTATTTGACTGCACTGCCACCTACCAGGGGATTTCACTTAATGAACAATTACTAAAAGGCCCTGACCTAACTAACACACTTATTGGCGTCCTTACAAGATTCAGAAAGGAGCCAGTAGCCTTAATGGCAGACATTAAGTCAATGTTCTACCAAGTTAAGATACCAGACAAAGACACAGATCTTTTACGTTTTCTATGGTGGCCTGAAGGTAATCTAAGTAAAGACCTAGAAGAATTCAAAATGACAGTACATCTTTTTGGTGCTACTTCTTCACTCAGTTGTGCTTCTTATGCTTTGTGTAGAACAGCCGAAGATGCCAGAGATACATTTCCTGAGGAAGCTGTTAACACCATTCTCAACAACTTCTACGTGGATGACTGTTTAAGGTCAGTGACACAGAAGAACAAGCAATAAAGCTGGCAAAGGACCTCCAAGCTCTATGCCTCAAAGGGGGATTCCATTTGACTAAGTGGGTGAGTAACAACAGAGCAGTTTTATTGTCCATACCTGAAGAAGACAGAGCTCATGAACAAAAGGACTTAGATTTGAGCCACAGTCTCCTTCCCACAGAGCGTGCCCTGGGCATCCAGTGGTGCACAGAAACTGACAGTTTCAAATTTCAGATTAAGTTGCAAAACAAGCCCGCTACAAGGCGTGGTATCTGTCTGTTGTTAGCTCAGTTTATGATCCACTTGGTTTCTAGCACCTGCTTACTGCCAGCAAAGCTTATTCTAAGAGACTTATGTAAAGAGAAATGTGGGTGGGATGAAGAAGTAGAAGTCAAACACATTCAGAAATGGAAAAATGGATGGATGATTTGAAGTTACTTACAGACTATAAAGTGAACAGATGCTTCAAACCTACTGGGTTTGGAACCATAAAGACAGCACAAATGCACCATTTTGCAGATGCTAGTGAAGATGGATATGGCACTGTCACCTACCTTGTTTTAACAAATGAAGAGGGCAAAAGGCATTGTTCATTCCTGATGGGCAAGTCAAGAGTTGCACCATTGAAACAGGTCACAATTCCAAGAATGGAGCTGACAGCAGCAGTTGTGGCAGTTAAAATGGACAAAATGCTTAAAGGTGAACTTCAAATGCCCTTACAAGAATCTACATTTTGGACTGACAGCACCACGGTGCTAAAATACATCTCAAATGAAAGCACTAGATTCAAGACCTTTGTTGCAACAGAATCTCCGTGATCAGAGATCATTCACAACCTTCACAGTGGAGGTATGTCACATCTGTCCTTAATCCGCTGATCAAGCTCTAGAGGGCTGAGCATAGAAAACTTTCTCAAGAACACCACATGGTCACATGGTCCAAGTTTCTTATTGAAGTCAGAATGTGAGTGGCCAAAAGACCAGATCAACTGAATGATTCATTTTTGAAGATGATCCAGAAATTAAAATTTGTGTAGTTAACATGACAAGAGTAGAGAGGTGACCGAACCCATCAACAAACTAATTACTTACTTTTCAGATTGGCATCGCTTGAAGAAAGCAGTAGCTTGGTTTCTCAAGTTTAAAGACATACTGCTGCACTTAAGAAATGAAAGAAAAACATTTCAACTAGAAGTCAGTCAGATTAAAGGTAATCCAAAAGAACAAGAATCACTAATCACAAAACACATGAAAAATATAAACGGACTTTAAAACCAAGTACAATTTCTTAGATGACTTAGTTAAAGCTGAAACAGAGCTTATCCGTCTAAGTCAACAGCAAGAATTTCCAGAAGAATTAAAAGCTCTAAAGAAAAGACTTGTGTTAAAAGAACAGTCAAATCCATAAACTCGACCCGATCATACAAGATGGAATATTAAGAGTTGGAGGAAGACTCTGTAAAGCTGCAATGCCCGAAGAAGCTAAACATCCTGCAATTCTACACAAGCATTCACATGTTGCTTCTCTCATATTGCAGCACATTCATAAACGATCGACATTGTGGGCTAACTACGTGCTCGCACAATTACGCCAGAAATACTGGATACCTCAAGCAAATTCAGCTATCAGAAAATAATTTCAAAGTGCACAACATGCAGAAGATACAATGCGAAAGCAGGTGAGCAAAAAATGGCAGATTTGCCAGAAGATCGCCTAGCATCAAACCAACCACCGTTCACTAATGTTGGAGTTGATTATTTTGGTCCCTTCCAAGTCAAAAGAGGAAGAAGTCTAGTCAAGAGTACGGAGTAATCTTCACATGTCTAACAACCAGAGCTGCGCACATAGAGATTGCACATAGCTTAGACACTGATTCTTGTATCCAAGCCATACTCCGATTTACAGATAGAAGAGGACAAGTTAAAATCATGCGCTCAGACAATGGAACAAATTTCGTTGGAGCAGAAAGAGAACTACGAGAAGCTATTAAAAACTGGAACACAAAAATCAGTGACGCTATGATGCAAGAACAAATCAAATGGATTTTAATCCACCATCAGCCTCTCACCAAGGTGGAGTGTGGGAAAGACAAATCAGAAGCATAAGAAAGATTTTAAATTCAACACTAAACCAACAAACACTGATGATGAAAACCTTCCTACAATGATGTGTAGAGTGGAATCAATACTAAATAACAGACCCCTTACGAAGACATCAGATGACCCAAATGATTTGGAACCACTCACACCCAATCACTTGTTATTATTGAAGACAAAACCTGAAATACCACCTAAACTCATTTCAGAAAATGAACCATACCCAAGAAGACGCTGGAAACAAATTCAATACATGGCGATTTGTTTTGGAAAAGATGGACAAAAGAGTATTTGCCAATACTTCAAAACGTCAAAAGTGGCTTGCACCAAGAAGAAATTTTGAACCAGGGGACGTTGTTCTAATTGTAGATAAAGCTACACCTCGCAATTCCTGGGTAATGGGTCGAGTCATCAAGACAATGCCAGATGCCAAAGGTGCAGTCAGAAGAGTTTGTGTGCAGACCAAAACCAGCACACTGGACAGACCCGTGAATAAACTGTGCCTACTTCAAGAAACAGCCAATGTTTGAAATATGAAATTTTAAAATGTTTGTTTGCAGTGTTATTGCTAATGATTTGAAAGAATAGTTAATATAAAAGTAATTGGCTCATATTGAAGTAAAGTAAAGTAATTGTCTCAGCTCCTGCATAGCCAATTAGGGGCCGGAAATGTAAGAGCCAATCTTAGAAAGTTAAAGTTTTGAGTTAAACTCATATTGATGTTTGCTTAATTTGAATAGAATATTAATGTCTTTCATAGTCATAGCTTATGGTATAGTCTTTTCCCCCTATAGTTAACAAGAGATAGAACCTTCTTACTATAACTGAATAACAGTGTGATAATAAGCTCAGTTTGTTTGGAACAAGTCCCAGTAAAGAGGGACTTGAAAGACCCATTTAAGCTTAGAAATGGGATAAGCATACAGTTTTCTGACCGTTTTGAAATGGTTCAGAAATGTTAAGTAAGTAACGATTTGTGATGTAACAAGATTAAGCTTAGAATTGAACTTTTCTTAACATTAATTTTTCTTTTTGTTATTTTAATCTTTTCTTTTTGTGTAAACTGTTTTACTTCAAAACTTAACTAAACTTTCAAAAACCAAGATATTTTGTCTGTGGAATCATTTCTATGCGTCAGGCTTTTGTTGAATCCCATTTTTTTGAGTTGAAGCTGCAGAACTGGTAATTTTGGGAAAACGCAGCTACAATAATGTTTGAATTTTTATTTTATTTTTAGTATTTTAATAATAATATTTTTCTTTTGCTGGAGGAAAAATATCAGAGAGTAAATTCAAAATGTGCATGTGGTCAGATAAATTAGATGACCACGTTCATTGTAGACACTATGCTGAATTGTCCTCCAGCATTATAACGTCACCCTATTTATTGTTATACTAGGGGATCTCTATGACTATTACACATTAAAATTCAAGTCCTGCATTGTATTTTGATATTTATGAATGCCAATACTAGTTTACTTACATGATAGTTGGGTAACTACTTGACTGATATACCACTATTTTAAATTTACTGTTATCTTTAGTGTTTGAAACTGTTGTTGTGCTCTTACTATCATAGTTTTTTACAGGAGAAAGTAGGGTGAAATGACACCTTTTATTGGCTAACTAAATAGATTACAAGTGCAAGCTTTCGAGGCAGCTAAGGCCCCTTCATCAGGAAAGGTGTAACAAAGAAACTGAAAAATACTCTCGCTTATATTGGGACAGCAATGTGATTTTTTTCTTTCATCTTAACAACCTTTTTCTTCAAATGTTAGAAAAAAAAATTAATCTTACATGAATGCCATGGTGGCGCTGCTTGCCTTGCAGTTAGGAGACCCAGGTTCGCTTCCTGGGTACTCCCTGCATGGAGTTTGCATGTTCTCTGCGTGGGTTTCCTCCAGGCACTCCGGTTTCCTCCCACAGTCCAAAGACATGCAGGTTAGGTGGATTGGTGATTCTAAATTGTGTTTGTATTTGTCCTGTGGTGGGTTGGCACCCTGCCTGGGATTGGTTCCTGCCTTGTGCCCTATGTTGACTGGGATTGGCTCCAGCAGACCCCTGTGTTTGGATTCAGTGGGTTGGAAAATGGATGAATGAACCCTGAAAGAAGAGAACAATGAACTAATAAAATGTAGAGATAAGATAACTATCACTAGAGAAAGTCCTGTAAGGTTTTTTGAAGCACATTGTAAGTAGATTGTAGATTTCATATCAATCAGAACAGTGTTGATCTTCTGGTGGCAGCACACTTTAACAGTAATGGCCACAGCATAAAGGATCTGAGGGTCACTGTGCTTAAGGGTAATTTCAAGTCCTAACAGGAGTGGAAAAAATGGGAATACAAACTTGTGCTTAAATTCAATACAGTGGAACCTCGGATCATGAACGTCTCAGAACACGTACAAATTGGGTTACGACCAAAAAGTTCGTCAAACTTTTGCATCTGTTCACGACCACACACTCGGTATACGAACAAGCCAGTTTCCCTTTCGGTTTGTGTGCGCCGATGATTTCCGCACGTGTTCAGTCTTTGCCTGTACTGTACATTGTTCTCAGTGCATCACGCAGAGGGATTCTCCCTCAAAACTGCAACCTCCTCTCAACCCAGCTTCCTCCTGTGGTATAGCAGGTCCACAGCTCCCGTCAAAAGGGCCAGTTTTAATAAATAACTAAACAAATAAAGCCAGTGCAGAGAGAGAGAGAGAGAGAGAGAGAGAGAGAGAGAGAGAGAGAGAGAGAGCAGGCTCGCGTGCAGCTGAGCAGGGAGACTGGGTGTTTGTCTCAGTGTTATTTAATGTTTTTACATTAGTTTACTATTACACTGTGCATTCTGTGGTATAATTAACTATTTTTGTGCTTAAAAATCTTTAAAGAACATATATTTACATACAATTTGTACGGTCTGGAATGGATTAATTGTATTTACATACAATCCTATGGGGGAAATTACTTCGGGTCACGACCAAATCGGGTTACGACCAGAGTTTTGGAACTAATTATGGTCTTGAACCAAGGTTCCACTGTACTCTACAAAATGGTCTGAATAAAGACAAGAGTTTTATGATCAGATATGTGAACTAACACAGTGTTTCCCAACTTCGGTCCTGTGGGCACACTGTGGCTGCAGGTTTTTGTTCCAACCAGCTTCTGTTTTTAATTGGACTACTGGGCCAATTAAATGATGTGTTATTTCCCAAGTTCTGTGTTTTAGGAACAATGTAAAAATTAGAAAACCAAATTTGGTTAAATATATATATATATATATATATTGTAAAAGACTCAATAGGAGACAACAAAAAGGTTTGGGGTTTTCCGGCCCCTTATATTGTCGACACTCCAGACTTTTAACAAAAATAATGCAGGGTCAAAACACAAGAAAAATACATTCATGCGTGACGCCATACTAGGCGTCGGCAGCCATTTTTATATGGGAGGAGCCAGAAGTGCAGGAATGCTGGGAAGGAGGCGTGATGGATGATGGGACTGCTGAAGTCAGAGAAGATGGCGGAGGAAGCGGAAGTGAACGTACTGCGGGCAAGGTCTTATGGCGGAGCGTCTTTAGTCCTGGAAAACAAAGAAACAAGGTTAGTACCCCGCCATTCCCCGCCGGCGAACGTCCTTCGATGTGTTTAAGATCCATCCACGGTCTACAGGTCGCGCATGCGTGACATGACCCCCTTAGCCCGAAACCGTCAGGACGGGCGGACCGAACCGAGAGCTCGTGGATACGAGAGAGGGCATCGGCATTGGCCTGAAGGCCACCGTGGCGATAAGTGACCGTGAACTTATAGGGTTGCAAGTCCAGGAACCACCTGGTGACCCGTGGGTTCGACTCTTTATGGAGGGACATCCACTGCAATGCAGCGTGATCAGTTACCAGAGTGAATTCGCGACCCGACAGGTAGTACCGGAGATAAGTCACGGCCCACTTTATGGCCAGGGCTTCCCTCTCCACCGCCGCATACCAGGTCTCCCGGTCCAGCTGTTTCCGGCTCAAGGACATTACTGGGTGTTCAACACCATCGATACTTTGGCTCAACACGGCACCTAGGCCTGTGTCCGAAGCATCGGTCTGGAGGATAAATGGAGCTCCAAAATCTGGAGTCCGTAACACAGGTGCGGACGTTAGGGTCTTTTTTAAGTCACTGAATGCATGTTCCGCCGTATCGTTCCATGCCACCTGAAGGGGAGCGCCTTTCTTTTTTAAGTTAGTCAACGGTGCTGCCCTTTCGGAGAAACGGGGTACGAACTGGCGGTAGTACCCGGCCAGCCCCAAGAAAGCCTGCACCTGTCTCTTGGTACTCGGACGGGGCCATTCTAGGATGTCTTTGACTTTGGAGCATTGTGGTCTCACCTGTCCTCGCCCCACAAGGTAGCCTAAATACTTGGCCTCCTTCCAGCCAAAGAAACATTTACGGGGGTTAATACGGAGGCCGGCTTTAGCCAGTGTCGCGAGGACAGCTGAGAGCTGCAATAGATGTTCCTCCCAGGTGACGACGTCATCCAGGTAGGCGGCACTATAGGACTGGTGGGGTTTCAACACTCTGTCCACCAGACGCTGAAAGGTCGCTGGGGCCCCGTGCAGCCCAAATGGGAGGACCTTGTATTGCCAATGACCACTAGGGGTGCTAAAGGCTGTTTTCTCTTTCGCGGATGCCGTTAAAGGAATTTGCCAATACCCTTTCGTCATGTCAAGGGTAGTAAAGTACCTGTCGGCACCCAGCCGCTCGAGAATGCGGGGCATCGGGTAGGCGTCGAACTTGGAGACCTGATTCAGACGTCTAAAGTCGTTACAGAACCTCCAGGAACCGTCCGGCTTGGAAACAAGGACGATAGGACTGGACCAGGGGCTATTACTTTCCTTAATAATGTCCATATCCAACATCCGTTGCACCTCCAGTTCCACTTCGGCGCGTTTTGCCTCCGGGAGTCGGTAGGGCCTCTCCCGGACGATCATTCCGGGTTCCGTGACTGTATCGTGTGCAATCAGTGTGGTCCGATCGGGTGTCTCGCTCACCACTTCAGGGATGGCGTTGATAGTCTGTGTGATCTCCTGCCGTTGTAAGGGGGTCAGCTCGTTTCCGAGGTTAAGGGCGATCATGCCAGCGAATAGGGAGAGGAACCTACAAGCATTGGGAGACTCTTCCCGGCTTTAATAAGTTGACGTGGTAGATCCTCTCGCTCGGTCGACGATTAGGCTGAAGAACCAAATAGTCGATGAGTCCTTTTCTCTCCTTAACCTCGTATGGCCCCTGCCAATGAGCTAGCAGCTTGGAATGGGAGGTGGGAACGAGTACCATTACTCAGTCCCCCAGGCGGAACTCTTGGAGGACGGAGTTGCGGTTGTAACACTGGGCCTGCGCTGCCTGCGCACGAGTCACGTGGTCTTTTAGGATAGGCCTGATTTTAGCGAGCCTGTCGCGCAGTTGCGCAACATACTCCAATACATTAGAGGAGGGCAGGGGCTCAGCCTCCCAGCCCTCTTTTAGTATGTCCAATAGTCCCCGGGGTTGTCGCCCATACAATAATTCAAAAGGGGAGAAGCCCGTAGAGGCCTGGGGTACCTCCCGGTAGGCAAAAAGGACGAGCGGTAGGAGCTGGTCCCAATTCCTGCCATCAGCACTGACTACCTTGCGAAGCATCTGTTTCAGCGTCTGATTTAAGCGTTCTACCAGCCCATCTGTTTGGTGGTGGTAGACAGACGTCTTTAGGTGCTTTATCCGGAGTAATTTGGCAACCTCCTTGAACGTATCCGAGGTGAACGGAGTACCCTGGTCCGTGAGGACTTCTTTGGGAATACCCACTCTTGAAAATAAGTTGACTAATTCCCGTGCGATGTTTTTCGTATTAGCGGAGCGCAGGGGAACCGCCTCTGGGTATCGGGTTGCATAATCAACCATGACTAGTATATATTTGTAGCCACGGTTTGAAGGTTCCAGGGGTCCTACTAAGTCGACCCCTATTCTTTCAAAAGGAACGTCTATTAAGGGAATAGGGACGAGAGGAGCGCGGTCCCTCCTAGGAATCTGGCGAATCTGACACTCCGGACAGGACTGACAGAAACGCCGGACCTCCTCGTTGATCCCGGGCCAGTAAAAACGGAGTTTGACTCTCTCTAATGTCTTTTCGGCCCTGAGGTGGGCACCCAGGAGGTGAGCGTGCGCTAGTTCACACACCTCCCGCCGGAAGGTACGCTGTACTAGCAGCAACTTCCGCACCTCACCCTCGTGAGTTGCCACCCAATACAGCAGATCATTTTCTAGAACAAAGAAGGGCTCACGTGGCATGGAACCGTCAGCGTGTGCGCTACCAGGAAGAACAACTGCATTCTGGGCAAACCGCAGGGAATCGTCATTCCACTGTTCTCGATTGAATGACGCAGGCGTGGACCGGAATTGATGGTCCAGGTTGCTCAGCGGATCTTGAGAGGGGTTTTGCGGAAGTGTTCCCCGGTTTGTCCCTTCCCCGGCGGAAGTTTCCGGGTCAGAGGACGCTGCTCGGGAAACAACTCTCGACGTGCCTGCGCCATCTTGGCTTGCCCCTGAGCATGGCGTGGAGACCGCGGGAAGGGTGCCTCGTCCCCTCATTGCTAGACCTAGGGAGGCGGTGCGGTGTTCGTCTTACCGCCGATAGTTTGTGACCAGTCTTGTCCCAAGATTACCGGATAGGGGGGTTCAGGCAACACCGCGACCATCAAACTGGAAACCTGCCCCTTCCAGGTAACGTAACACCAGGCGGAACAGTAAGACCTGGTCTCCCCGTGTACACAGGTGACTCGCAAATGTCGCGTGAGCCACTGTTGCGGTAATACGTAACGGCGAGCAACAATGGTAATGTTACTGCCGGAGTCGAACAAAGCCACCACCGAGTGCCCATTTATCAGCACCACTCCCGTGTTCGGACTTGCCAGCGGGTGTAACGGAGTACAGTACCTTTCTCTGGAAGCCCAGGTGTAGTCCATTGGCTCTGTTGTGCTGTTGAGTGGACAGGTCGGCAGTAGGTGACCGGTCTCCCCGCACTTGTAACAGCGCGGAGAGGCCGTCTTCTCTTTGGGTTTTTGCGGCGCTTCCGCAGCGCGTCGAGAGGGCTCGGGGTGGGCCACCCATCCCTGTCGGTTCCCACGCGCTTGCCTTTCGGACCTTCCCGGCTTGGTAGGCCGCCAGCTGATGCTCCAAGACCTCCAGGAGACCTGACATATCCTTATATGGATGGCGCAAAACCTGCTGGGCGAGAGAACTAGGTAGGGCATTCACCAGGCCTTTACAGGCCACCTGCTCGACTACTTTTCTGGCTTGGGGGCCTTCGGGCCGTAGCCATCTCCCCATCTTTCCCCAAAATTCGAAGGCCTGCGCTCGGGCCGGCTTCTCCAGGTCGAACTGCCAGGTTCTCCATTCGCCGCCTGCTGGCCCGGCATTATGCCGTAGAGTGCCAGGATCTCCTGCTTTAGGACGTCGTAGTTTGCGGCCTCCTCCTCTGGGAGATCGTAATAAGCGCGCTGTGCAGGTCCCTTCAGGTAGGGCGCCAGGATGGACGCCCACTCGGACCGCTGCCACTCTTTCCGGGTGGCCGTCCTTTTGAAGATGCCGAGGTACAACTCAACGTCGTCGGCCTCGGTCATAGGTACCAGGGGTGGAGGCGTGAGACGAGGTGGATCAGTTCTTGCTCTCTGGGCCTCGGCCAGTTGGGCCTTCGTCTGCTCCAACTCCCTGTTGGTCGCGGCCTGTGCTTGCTGCAGGCGCGATTTGGGTACTCAACCCCTGGAGTACTGTGTTCAAGTCCTGTCCTTCTGACATTTCCTTCGGACAATAATCCTGCCGACTATGCCACTGTAAAAGACTCAATAGGAGACAACAAAAAGGTTTGGGGTTTTCCGGCCCCTTATATTGTCGACACTCCAGACTTTTTAACAAAAATAATGCAGGGTCAAAACACAAGAAAAATACATTCATGCGCAACGCCATACTAGGCGGCGCGCCATTTTATATGGGAGGGCGGAAGTGCAGGAATGCTGGGAAGGAGGCGTGATGGATGATGGGACTGCTGACGCCAGAGAAGATGGCGGAGGAAGGGCGGAAGTGAACGTACTGCGGGCAAGGTCTTATGGCGGAGCGTCTTTAGTCCTGGAAAACAAAGAAACAAGGTTAGTACCCCGCCATTCCCACCGTGACGTCCTTCGATGTGTTTTAAGATCCATCCGTGGTCTCCTAGTCGCGCATGCGTGACAATATATATATATTGTAAAAGGCGCTATATAGCGCCCGACCCGGCACAGACCACGCAGAGGCACGTGTACAAAAACACACAGGCTTTATTTTTTCTTCAGCTGTGTGACACGTCTTCCCCGTGCCTAGCAGCCCAAACACAGTCCCAAAGTACAAAACTAAGCACAAAAACAAACCACAATTCTCCACCACTCCTCCCAGGCAAGCGTCTCCTTCCTCCCAACTCTGGCTCACCGAGTGGTGGTGGCTGGGCCCTTTTATAGCCCACCCGGAAGCGTTCCAGGTGATTAACCACCTGGTCCCGATTGCACCTCTGGGTGGGGCTGAAAGCTCGTCCAGCCGGGCTGTGGGAAGCAGGCAGCTCCCCTAGTGGCCACGGGCCCCAACCAAGCTGTGGAGGACTCCATCTCCCATGGAGCCCTGCGGGCGGTTGGGGAGTCACCGTCGGCCAGGGAGGCTGCCACCAAGTGTCCCGAGGGAGGTATTGACTGCCCATGGCGCTCCCCGGAACATAAGTAGCAGGGCGTCCCTGCGGGCATGGGACCCGCTGTCCTTCACAATATATATATATATATATATATATATATATATATATATATATATATATATATATATATATATATATTTTTTTTTTAAATGTACCAAGCAGTTTTATGGGAATAATGCATTTTTCTTTTTAACAATATTTTCATCTTGATTTTAATTCTACTTTTCTAGGTGTTCTTGTTTAATTAATCCATTATTTACTAATCAGTGGGTTTGATGCTAAAGTACTTGCAGCCTTTGATTATTCAATGTTGTTAGCCAGTATGTCTGCTCTGCTCATTTTTAATTGTCATTTATAAGATACAATGAAGGGGAAAAACTGCACGGAGAAAGGCAAAGTATAATGAAATCAACAAAAGAGAATTAAGAATTTAAATCTAAAGCAAAAGCAGAAATATTTCTAAATGTCTTATAAATATAAAAATCAGAATGTAGAATAAAAGAACAATAATACCAGCTAATTAAATGAGATCAGTGTTATCAGGTGTTGTCACTGATTAGGAATCTGTTTGGAAAATAAACCTGAAGCCACAGGGTACCCCCAGGACCGACGTTGGGAAACACTGAAATAACAGACTGATTGACCAGCTGACTACATCACAGGTCTATCTTACAGACAATGAACTTCAAAAAAATCTTACAGGACTTTCTCTAGTGATGGTTATCTTATCTCTACATTTTATTAGTTCATTGTTCTCTTCTTTCAGGGTTAATTCATCTCAGCTGTGTATTCATTTTGCTAACATTTGAACAAAAAGGTTGTTAAGATGAAAGAAAAAAATCATTTTGTTGTCCCAATATAAGCGAGAGTATTTTTCAGTTTCTTTGTTACACCTTTCCTGATGAAGGGATCTTAGCTGCCTCGAAAGCTTGCATTTGTAATCTATTTAGTTAGCCAATAAAAGGTGTCATTTCACCCTACTTTCTCCTGTATTAATCTATGGCTAACACTATACAACACTCTACTGCTATGTCATAGTTTTTACTACCATAGCTTTTTGCTATATGTAAGAAGCATTTTCTACATTTAAAGTGGCTAGATCATATTTGCTGGAAGGTTCTTTTTTTGTGCTTCTTGGTCCAGCCTTTTTTGGTAAAACCGCAGCATAACTAAGGCATGTTGAAGGCCAGAAAACTGTGATGACTGACCAGAGCTGCCATTATCTGTCATTTTATGTTCAATAATCACTACATGGTGTGTAACTCATAAGTGTACTTGTTAGTATATTATTTTAGAGGTACATTATATTCTGTGCATATTCAAATGTTAAACAAGATATCTCTTGGATTTTGACCGTTTTGGCTCATTTTCTTTTACTTTTAGTTGACTAAAATCGATTTACATATTTTCAACTAAAATTAATTTACTTTTTGTTGACTTAAACTAGACTAAAACTAACAATAATTAAATGACTAACATGTGGCTAAAACAAAAATGCAATGTAGTCATAAGTCTAAAACTAAATCTAAGTTTATTGTCAAAATTAACACTGGCTTAGGAATATTGTCTTAAAGTTGTGAACCAGCGTTTAGCAAACCGCGTCTCTCTCACATGAACAGACTACTTTTGTGCTCCACTCCAGTGAAAAGAAGGCTCTGAACTGGAAAACTGTTTCTCCTGCATGGATGGATAAAGTTGCCACTCCTCTCCCATGAAAAGATCTTCTGCTAAACTGAAAATAGTTGCCCAAAACCGGTAGCATCTTCCAAATGTACCAGTCCTTTCAACCACTTAAAATGTTATCAATTAACCAGGAACAGGTTACTACACATAGTAAGGTTTAAGGAACTTGGTTAAACCCTTTCTCAGTTTCATCTTTCATGACTTTTTTTCCCCTCTTTCCAGCGGTGTTGGATATCTGCTCTTCCATTCTCTTATACCTCTTTATTTCTTTTCCCTTTCAGCCACAAAGCAGCATTTCCCCAAAGCCCACCCCTCACAACACTTTAATCTATGGCAGGAAACACACCTACACCCTGGCTAGCAGCAGGTCTCTCTGCTATGCAGAGAAAAGAACAGTTAATGGGCAAGTGTTCAATAAAATGTGGTAGTCCTAAAATCCAACTGGGCTCCGTCTGTTTTCTCTGACTTAATGTCTAACTGAGGCTTTGTTTGCCCTTTTTTTTTAAATCCCAAACAATGGGTGTGATGCATTCTTGTCAGTGTGGCTTTGACATCATGAACCATAATGTGCATACTAATTCTGCGTGAGCAGGAACACTCAATAAAACTGAATAAACAAAAAAATAAAGTGACGGTGAGATATGAAGAAGGCAGATTCACCAGCATTTGTGTGTCGGGTTTTATCCCTCCAGATCAGAGAATGTCCAGTTCCATTGCCAAGTTTCTGTTTTAACAATGTGTTTACACAGATTACTGTAGAAATGGTACATGCATGAAATGCATGTGTTCCAAATAACAATCTATTATTTCCACTCTAAAACTCCAGCAGTTCACTCACTCCCAGATAATCAAACAAGGCATGAGCTGGGAGAACTTAGTGAACGTTCTACGACGGTGGGAGATGGAATAGCCGGCTCTTTGCTGCTTGTCTTAATCAGCACATTTAGAGGACAAAAGACGCTGGTAGAGAGGTGCGAATGGATTTAAGGGGCGGTTTCTCGTAGGCTCTGGTAATTCTTGTGCTAATGGAGCAGAACTCTTTAAAATTAAATTGCAGCAAAACTCCTGCAAATTGGGACTAAAGTGCAACTTAATAAAATTAGCTCCTACTACATAAATCTTGGCGGTGATCTCATCAGACCTGCCTCTACTGCAAAGAATCTTGGTGTCATTTTAATTCCTCCCTTTCTTATTCTGCCCACATAAATCACATTAAGAAACATTCTTACTTTCAACACTGTAACATATCACATGTTCGCTCCTTCCTCTACTTTTCTAATGCTGAGGAACTTGTCCCTGCTTTTATCACATCCCGCATCGATTATTGTAATTCCCTACTGGCAGGTGACCCTTCTAATCTTATATCACAGCTCCAGCTTATTCAAGAGTCCTTACTCGAACCAGCAGCAGCGAGCACATCACACACATCCTGCTCCGTCTTCACTGGGTCCCTGTGTCTTACAGAATTGAATATAAAATTCTACTAATAACCTACAAAGCCTTAAATAACCTTGCGCCAAACTACATCAGTGACCTTCTCCATCACTATGTGCCTGCCCGCCCACTAAGATCCTCTGATTCTGGCAATCTTGTTGTACCCCACACTAATCTACACTCCATGGGTGACAGCAGGGCCTTCAGCTGTATAGCGCCCAGACTCTGGAATGACCTACCGAAATTAATCAGATCAGCTGACTCCATGAATTCTTTTAATAAACAACTCCAAACTCATCTGTTCAGGAAGGCTTTTAGCTCTACTTGACTTCATTACCCTTCTGTCAGTTTACCTCCATGTCAAGATGCTCATGTAACCTGTGTGTGTGTGCGAGACCATCAATCATGTTGTCTGTTAGGCTTTTTCTCTGAATTTACTGTCTTACTCTTCTTTATTCATTTAAGATAGATAGATAGATAGATAGATAGATAGATAGATAGATAGATAGATAGATAGATAGATAGATAGATACTTTATTAATCCCAAGGGGAAATTCACATAATCCAGCAGCAGTATACTGATACAAAGAAACAATATTAAATTAAATAGTAATAAAAATGAAAAGAATTAAAATAAAATTAATGTTCGCATTTACTCCCCCGGGTGGAATTGAAGAGTCACATAGTGTGGGGGAGGAACGATCTCCTCAGTCTGTCACTGGAACAGGACAGTGACAAAAAGTCTGTCACTGAAGCTACTCCTCTGCCTGGAGATGATCCTGTTAAGTGGATGCAGTGGATTCTTCATGATTGACAGGAGTTTGCTTAGTGCCCGTCGCTCTGCCACAGATGTTAAACTGTCCAACTTTAATCCTACAATGGAGCCTGCCTTCTTAACAAGTTTGTCCAGGCGTGATCATTTATCTGGTTTTTACAATGCTATATACTGTATACTCTGCCATTCTATCTTAAACTCTGTGAAGTGCCTTGAGCATGGGAAAGGCGCTATATAAATAAAATGTATCATCATTATTATTGCTTCCCCATTCCATCACCAGGTTTCCTTTTCCTCCTTCCTCTGTCCAGATATCGCGCCAAGCACCCTTCTTGCTGTCAACCTTACTACATCTGCTGTAGTTTACCAGCTGTCTGGTAACTCCTTAGTACCACCCAGTGCCTGTCTCACCTTCTCCTTCAACTCAACCTTGTAATCTTCTTTTTTCAACTTCCACCATTTGATCCTCGGCTCTGCCCTCACTCTCTTCCTCTTCTTGTTCTCCAACGTCATCCTACAGACCATCAATACAGACAGTCGATTGAGACTGTAATTTTAAAATGAGTTCTTCAAGAATACAGGAACACAGCTGGAAACTTGTTAAGGGAAATTTTCACACAAACATTAGTAAGTTTGAATTCCCTCAGAGAACTGTAGACACTTGGAATAAGATACCAAGTAGTGTTGTAAACAGTAAGATGTTAGGGACATTCAAAACTAAACTTGATGTTATTTTGGAAGAAGTGGATAGGACTGGTGACCTTTGTTGGGCTAATTGGCCTGTTCTCTCATTATTCTAATGTTCTTATGTACTCTTTACAATTATTCAGTGTATTTGGGACAATGTGCCTATTATTCATTTTTTTATTCTTTAACTGTAACTGCGGGCGACATGGTGGTGCAGTGGGTAGCACTGCTGCCTTGCAGTTAGGAGACCCGGGTTCACTTCCCGGGTCCTCTGTGCATGGAGTTTGCATGTTCTCCCCGTGTCTGCATGAGTTTTGGTTTCTTCCCACAGTCCAAAGACATGCAGGTTAGGTGGACTGGCGATTCTAAATTGTCCCTAGTGTGTGCTTGGTGTGTGCTTGGTGTGTGGGTGTGTGTGTGCCCTGCGGTGGGCTGACACTCTGCCCGGGGTTTATTTCCTGCCTTGTGCCCTGTGTTGGCTGGGATTGGCTCCAGCAGACCCCCGTGACCCTGTAGTTAAGATATAGATGGATGGATATAACTGTAACTGCATACAGTATGTTATTATTGATGATGAGTTTTCTCTCTTTAGTTTACTTATTATGTAACTTCAATGTTTTGACTTTTCCCTTTAACTGATAATATTTTGGGTAACATCAATAGATAATAGAGATAAGCTATAATTAATATAATTTAGCATGCTATCTTGATAATGTTTAATAAATATCTGATTTTTTCATGTTGTAATGTTATGGGACAGTTTTTCTTTGTACATTTGCTTGCTTACCTTTTAATAAAATTCACTTTACAAAAAAGAAATGCTACTTAGGCTCCTTTATAACTAAGGCAATCTGCTTTTTATGATGGGTCACTATGACTGTAACTGATCACTTATCATTAGCTAACTCAGAAGTTTTCCTCTTTTTTGCAGTATTTTGTGTGTATTTGGAGGGGTGGTGTTTGTTATATCTCTGTATTTTTAGAGCTTCTGCAAAAAGCTAAAAATCCCTCTTGGGACAAAAATAGTATTATGTATCTGCCTCTCACTCTGATTTTCCCTGTTTTTGCCCTTGACCTTACATTTATGGTTTGCCTCTCCTCCTACCTGAAAATGTTGAAGGTTTGAACTATAAAAAACTTTATTCTCATTTTTGGGTCATTGCTGTCTGGAAGGCTGCCATTAGAGATTAATACTAGGCTACCAGGGGTGAGGCCTGCCAGTGGCCCCAAACCTGCAGAGAAAACACTGTCCATGTTTTACATTTGTTGTAGCATGAATCACATTTACCAAGCCAATTTTCAAGTCCTCACAGGCATAAAAAGATTAATAAAAGAGTGAATGAAGAATAGAGGTGAGATGGGGTTGGGGAGGGGGTGCTTATTATGTTTGGTTTTGTGTCAGAAACGTGAGTGAGCTCTTCCTGATGGATAGTAAGACCCAGCAAAGCAGCATGATGTCTAATTCTGTTTTATTTTAAGTTGGTTTCTCCATTTGTTCATCCCTTCTTTATGTTTCTTTAATAGACCCACGTGTTTGGCATTTCAAGTAGTTTTTACAGTCTGCAGTTTGGTGTGATATGGTTTTGGCCTTCAAGAACACATCCATTAAGCCTTCAGTTTTTTTAAACCTGCTTAATCCAGTTTTAGTCTCACAGGGCACTGAGCCAATCAGCTGTGAGCTGGGTGGCAACTGATTGGACTGTAGTAACATCACACACACACCCGCACACTCACTTAAACACACACAATCACTCGCTATTAAAAGGCTAGATTAAGTCAGTATTGAGTCCATCCTATTATGAAATAAGCTTTTTACTAGTTAATTCATTTTGAAAAAATAAACTGTTTACAGAAAATTAATATTTGTGATGGATGAATGTACACACAGAAGATTAACTATGCAAAAAAATGTGCATATGTCTGTCATGCTCAGCCAAAGCATTTAATTTGAAAGCAAACAGTACATTGCTGTTAAAAATGATCAGTTACTCTGTCTTTACAGTAGTCATCTTCTACACATTCATACATTGTCAATCTTTTTAGGAAGACTGTTGTCAATTCTGTGCTTTTCCTTCTGCTTTGTAGATGGAAAGAACTGTGGAAGAGCACAGGCTGTTCAAAAATTACAGACTTTTAGAGACAGATACTCTTCTAATAATGGATGCTTTTCTAGTCGTACCCAAAACATTTTAATAGTCCTTAGCGTGTATGAAATAATTTTAGTCGGTTATCTAAGTAAAATCGGGGTGTTTTGCAGTGTCATACTCAAAGCATTCAAGTTTTCCTCAGTTTAAAATGACTTCAGCTGGTGATTTAAATAAACTCTGCAAAATTAAGGGAACTGTAGCCACCTGTTTCATAACTCAAATGGTCTTGATATCCATCTCTTCTTTTCCCAAATTATTTGGAGAAATTAAATGGCTGATTAGTTGTGTCCTTTTACTGCTTGGTCTGCTTTGCAAACAAGAAGAACTTATAGATATTTTTTTGAATGGGAGGCATGCATAGGGAGCAGCAGCCAGGGTGGCCTTGATACCACACCCACAGTGAAAATGGGGACATGTTTCTAATTTAGAGGATGGGAATTGGTGGTGATGGTGGATGTTGGGCTGTTTAAACTGCATGGAAGGCAGCAGGAGGGAAACCCTGAGTCAAAAGTGTGGGCGATTGATTTATCCAAATGACATACAAGCTGCAAATATAAAATGAACCTCACCACACAAAACCAATCAACTAAAGGAGCTTAATGGTTTAGCTACAGAATGGAGATGTTAACTGATCCATAATCAAGACACTATAAGCATAATGAGGAATTATCTAAATAAAGCAAAGCTGCACTCGCCAAATATGACAAGCAGGAGGTGACCTGTTTTTCTTTCTGCCCGATTTTGAAACTCAAGGTATTGGAGAGTTTCAGACCTTTAAAACATAATGATATTAATATAAAAGAATTAAAACATGTATTGCTCAATTAAACATGGGGTTAACAGACCTGAGATGGGGGAGTCAGTAAAAGTTAAATTATGAAGCCATTACAAGATGAGAATAACTTTATTACTATGTACATGGATCCACTCTGTGCAGGGAGAGTGACTGATTTAGAGATGGTGGTTACACTTCTTAAATATTCTAGTCAATTACAGAAGTGTGTAATTAGTTTCATTCCTCATGTCCTTGCCAGTTTCTGATAAAAAGAACCCTTAGAGTCAGGATTCTGCGACACAAGATTATACTGGCTCTCTTATTAATACTTGTCCTTGTTGTAAAGTAGCATTGGGACTAAATCACAGATCAAGACGCTTAAATTAAAATGCTTTCTAAGAGTGCTAATGGCAAAAGCCTAACAATTAACAAGGACAGAAGTCACTCAGTATAATCAATATATAATCAATTTGTGAAAATCATATTTATTAACTTTTAAGTCATAAATCATAACTGTGGATGGGTTTAGTTTAATGTCAAGTTTTTGTTATTTTCATTTTTAGGAAGGACAATTTTACCTTCTGTTTAGGTTTTACATTGACATAATATTTTTTTCTTAACTGGTAGTTTTTCATATTGATCCTAGTCACTCTGGTAGAGTTTAGTTCAATTTCCTCTTATTTTGTTATCTGATGCACTTCTATGGACCAGTCCTATGTGCTGGGACATCCTGAAGGGACAGATGAGCTAAAACCAAAAAGGCTGGAATTGTCACTCATGACTTTATCTGTAAAGGCATTTTCTAGTCTAAAAGTAAAGTATCCCAGTACACTCCAGGTAATAAAGACTAAGACTGTTGAGCTTATCAGTGGGAAGTGTGCTTTGTAAAAAGAAACGGAATTGACCAGAAGTGAAAATGACAGCTACGCGACAGAAACCCTAGTTCAAGGCAGGAAGAGACAGGCCACCACCCTACTGCTTCAGTTAGTTACATTTCAGATATCTGTCATTGGAAGGTTTGTTTGCATCAATGACACACTTTAAGTGAACTGGAAGGATGGAATTACTGTTTTTTTCACATTTTACTACTATCCAGGCTTGCTTTATGATATCTGCCTTATCATTGTAATAGCCTGTCTCGTTACGTGTAACATTGTATACCGTGAACTTTTTTTTGCTAATACAATTGGCATTATTTACTTTTCCACAGATTCCACTCAGCTGGTTTTCTGTGTCCAGTACAAACGAATTAATAGATCTTTCGTTAGTTGGGATGCACCTTCTTTTCATTTCATTGTTGAAATCTTGGTCTTTGACATTACTTCTTGTCAGCTGGTGGCGATTCAGGAATCTCTCATAATCGTTGTTGTAGAACTCAGCAGCACTCCACATTACCTCCGCCATTTACTGTGTTATCTCCTGGACCATAGACTTTGTTATTAATAAAAAACAAACATCTCTCCTTAACTTTTACTTTAATGACCTTCTCCACTGTTTCTTTATGCACTTCATTTTTCTTTACATCAACAGCAATTCCATTGTTGTTCTTCCCAGTGTAATAAGTTGCACACAGCTTGCTATGGGAGCAGATGACAAAGCAAAAGAGTAACTGCAATACAATCAGCATCTTCATTCCATTAACAGCCCTCATGGTCCTGAAGGGAGACAACAAGCAGCACATGTTAAATCTCACGGTGACAACCAGAACTGCTTTAATGTGACACTGCAGAGTCAAGTATGATTACACCTGTGTTAGCAGGAGGCATTTATCTGGTAAGAATTACTGTGCAATAGCAAATTATTACATGGATAGCATGCTAAAGAGTGCTTATCTAAAAATCTCAACTTTGACTATTTCAGAGTAAGTACTGTTAAAGGGTCTGTCCGAATTACTGTATTAAGCTTAAACACTTTAGAGAGTTCCATCGACCCAGCTGTGGTCTTTGCCTTCATCGTGTGTGCAGACTGAAAGCAGGACTGAGGCATCTTCTTTCTCCATTTCTCTCTTCTTTACTGCTCTTAGTCACATTGCCACATACTAGAGCCTTCATTTTATATTAATAGACAATTCTTTCTTTCTTTCTTTCTTTCTTGCTTTCTTTATTTCTTGCCGGGACATATTCTGTACAAAATAGAACACTGCAGACCAAAAGCTGAGGACAGAAGGGAAGACCCAAAACATAGATATATAAATATATATATATATATATATATATATATATATATATATATATATATATATATATATATATATATATATATATATAAATAGGCCTGGTGTGGTAATGGAACAGAGATGACCGTTAGGATCAGAGGAATATCCCCAAACATATCGTTTATGTGGTGTAGAATGTAATCAGTGAATACATTTGAATTGAGTCTGTTGATCTTGAAACAAAAGAGACATTTTTAAAAACTACATGGTATGAAAGTAGAAGAAGTAGTAGAAGCCGGTAGCATCTTCCAAATGTACCAGTCCTTTCAACCACTTAAAATGTTATCAATTAACCAGGAACAGGTTACTACACATAGTAAGGTTTAAGGAACTTGGTTAAACCCTTTCTCAGTTTCATCTTTCATGACTTTTTTTCCCCTCTTTCCAGCGGTGTTGGATATCTGCTCTTCCATTCTCTTATACCTCTTTATTTCTTTTCCCTTTCAGCCACAAAGCAGCATTTCCCCAAAGCCCACCCCTCACAACACTTTAATCTATGGCAGGAAACACACCTACACCCTGGCTAGCAGCAGGTCTCTCTGCTATGCAGAGAAAAGAACAGTTAATGGGCAAGTGTTCAATAAAATGTGGAAGTCCTAAAATCCAACTGGGCTCCGTCTGTTTTCTCTGACTTGATGTCTAACTGAGGCTTTGTTTGCCCTTTTTTTTTAAATCCCAAACAATGGGTGTGATGCATTCTTGTCAGTGTGGCTTTGACATCATGAACCATAATGTGCATACTAATTCTGCGTGAGCAGGAACACTCAATAAAACTGAATAAACAAAAAAAAAATAAAGTGACGGTGAGATATGAAGAAGGCAGATTCACCAGCATTTGTGTGTCGGGTTTTATCCCTCCAGATCAGAGAATGTCCAGTTCCATTGCCAAGTTTCTGTTTTAACAATGTGTTTACACAGATTACTGTAGAAATGGTACATGCATGAAATGCATGTGTTCCAAATAACAATCTATTATTTCCACTCTAAAACTCCAGCAGTTCACTCACTCCCAGATAATCAAACAAGGCATGAGCTGGGAGAACTTAGTGAACGTTCTACGACGGTGGGAGATGGAATAGCCGGCTCTTTGCTGCTTGTCTTAATCAGCACATTTAGAGGACAAAAGACGCTGGTAGAGAGGTGCGAATGGATTTAAGGGGGGCCGGTTTTCTCGTAGGCTCTGGTAATTCTTGTGCTAATGGAGCAGAACTCTTTAAAATTAAATTGCAGCAAAACTCCTGCAAATTGGGACTAAAGTGCAACTTAATAAAATTAGCTCCTACTACATAAATCTTGGCGGTGATCTCATCAGACCTGCCTCTACTGCAAAGAATCTTGGTGTCATTTTTAATTCCTCCCTTTCTTATTCTGCCCACATAAATCACATTAAGAAACATTCTTACTTTCAACACTGTAACATATCACATGTTCGCTCCTTCCTCTACTTTTCTAATGCTGAGGAACTTGTCCCTGCTTTTATCACATCCCGCATCGATTATTGTAATTCCCTACTGGCAGGTGACCCTTCTAATCTTATATCACAGCTCCAGCTTATTCAAGAGTCCTTACTCGAACCAGCAGCAGCGAGCACATCACACACATCCTGCTCCGTCTTCACTGGGTCCCTGTGTCTTACAGAATTGAATATAAAATTCTACTAATAACCTACAAAGCCTTAAATAACCTTGCGCCAAACTACATCAGTGACCTTCTCCATCACTATGTGCCTGCCCGCCCACTAAGGTCCTCTGATTCTGACAATCTTCTTGTACCCCACACTAATCTACACTCCATGGGTGACAGCAGGGCCTTCAGCTGTATAGCGCCCAGACTCTGGAATGAGCTACCGAAATTAATCAGATCAGCTGACTCCATGAATTCTTTTAATAAACAACTCCAAACTCATCTGTTCAGGAAGGCTTTTAGCTCTACTTGACTTCATTACCCTTCTGTCAGTTTACCTCCATGTCAAGATGCTCATGTAACCTGTGTGTGTGTGCGAGACCATCAATCATGTTGTCTGTTAGGCTTTTTCTCTGAATTTACTGTCTTACTCTTCTTTATTCATTTAAGATAGATAGATAGATAGATAGATAGATAGATAGATAGATAGATAGATAGATAGATAGATAGATAGATACTTTATTAATCCCAAGGGGAAATTCACATAATCCAGCAGCAGTATACTGATACAAAGAAACAATATTAAATTAAATAGTAATAAAAATGAAAAGAATTAAAATAAAATTAATGTTCGCATTTACTCCCCCGGGTGGAATTGAAGAGTCACATAGTGTGGGGGAGGAACGATCTCCTCAGTCTGTCACTGGAACAGGACAGTGACAAAAGTCTGTCACTGAAGCTACTCCTCTGCCTGGAGATGATCCTGTTAAGTGGATGCAGTGGATTCTTCATGATTGACAGGAGTTTGCTTAGTGCCCGTCGCTCTGCCACAGATGTTAAACTGTCCAACTTTAATCCTACAATGGAGCCTGCCTTCTTAACAAGTTTGTCCAGGCGTGATCATTTATCTGGTTTTTACAATGCTATATACTGTATACTCTGCCATTCTATCTTAAACTCTGTGAAGTGCCTTGAGCATGGGAAAGGCGCTATATAAATAAAATGTATCATCATTATTATTGCTTCCCCATTCCATCACCAGGTTTCCTTTTCCTCCTTCCTCTGTCCAGATATCGCCAAGCACCCTTCTTGCTGTCAACCTTACTACATCTGCTGTAGTTTACCAGCTGTCTGGTAACTCCTTAGTACCACCCAGTGCCTGTCTCACCTTCTCCTTCAACTCAACCTTGTAATCTTCTTTTTTCAACTTCCACCATTTGATCCTCGGCTCTGCCCTCACTCTCTTCCTCTTCTTGTTCTCCAACGTCATCCTACAGACCATCAATACAGACAGTCGATTGAGACTGTAATTTTAAAATGAGTTCTTCAAGAATACAGGAACACAGCTGGAAACTTGTTAAGGGAAATTTTCACACAAACATTAGTAAGTTTGAATTCCCTCAGAGAACTGTAGACACTTGGAATAAGATACCAAGTAGTGTTGTAAACAGTAAGATGTTAGGGACATTCAAAACTAAACTTGATGTTATTTTGGAAGAAGTGGATAGGACTGGTGACCTTTGTTGGGCTAATTGGCCTGTTCTCTCATTATTCTAATGTTCTTATGTACTCTTTACAATTATTCAGTGTATTTGGGACAATGTGCCTATTATTCATTTTTATTCTTTAACTGTAACTGCGGCGACATGGTGGTGCAGTGGGTAGCACTGCTGCCTTGCAGTTAGGAGACCCGGGTTCACTTCCCGGGTCCTCTGTGCATGGAGTTTGCATGTTCTCCCCGTGTCTGCATGAGTTTTGGTTTCTTCCCACAGTCCAAAGACATGCAGGTTAGGTGGACTGGCGATTCTAAATTGTCCCTAGTGTGTGCTTGGTGTGTGCTTGGTGTGTGGGTGTGTGTGTGCCCTGCGGTGGGCTGACACTCTGCCCGGGGTTTATTTCCTGCCTTGTGCCCTGTGTTGGCTGGGATTGGCTCCAGCAGACCCCCGTGACCCTGTAGTTAAGATATAGATGGATGGATATAACTGTAACTGCATACAGTATGTTATTATTGATGATGAGTTTTCTCTCTTTAGTTTACTTATTATGTAACTTCAATGTTTTGACTTTTCCCTTTAACTGATAATATTTTGGGTAACATCAATAGATAATAGAGATAAGCTATAATTAATATAATTTAGCATGCTATCTTGATAATGTTTAATAAATATCTGATTTTTTCATGTTGTAATGTTATGGGACAGTTTTTCTTTGTACATTTGCTTGCTTACCTTTTAATAAAATTCACTTTACAAAAAAGAAATGCTACTTAGGCTCCTTTATAACTAAGGCAATCTGCTTTTATGATGGGTCACTATGACTGTAACTGATCACTTATCATTAGCTAACTCAGAAGTTTTCCTCTTTTTTGCAGTATTTTGTGTGTATTTGGAGGGGTGGTGTTTGTTATATCTCTGTATTTTTAGAGCTTCTGCAAAAAAGCTAAATATCCCTCTTGGGACAAAAAGTATTATGTATCTGCCTGTCACTCTGATTTTCCCTGTTTTTGCCCTTGACCTTACATTTATGGTTTGCCTCTCCTCCTACCTGAAAATGTTGAAGGTTTGAACTATAAAAAACTTTAGTCTCATTTTTGGGTCATTGCTGTCTGGAAGGCTGCCATTAGAGATTAATACTAGGCTACCAGGGGTGAGGCCTTGCCAGTGGCCCCAAACCTGCAGAGAAAACACTGTCCATGTTTTACATTTGTTGTAGCATGAATCACATTTACCAAGCCCATTTTCTTTCCTCACAGGCATAAAAAGATTAATAAAAGAGTGAATGAAGAATAGGAGGTGAGATGGGGTTGGGGAGGGGGTGCTTATTATGTTTGGTTTTGTGTCAGAAACGTGAGTGAGCTCTTCCTGATGGATAGTAAGACCCAGCAAAGCAGCATGATGTCTAATTCTGTTTTATTTTAAGTTGGTTTCTCCATTTGTTCATCCCTTCTTTATGTTTCTTTAATAGACCCACGTGTTTGGCATTTCAAGTAGTTTTTACAGTCTGCAGTTTGGTGTGATATGGTTTTGGCCTTCAAGAACACATCCATTAAGCCTTCAGTTTTTTTAAACCTGCTTAATCCAGTTTTAGTCTCACAGGGCACCAAGCCAATCAGCAGTGAGCTGGGAGACAACTGATTGGACTGTAGTAACATCACACACACACACTCACTTAAACACACACAATCACTCGCTATTAAAAGGCCAAATTAAGTCAGTATTGAGGCCATCCTATTATGAAATAAGCTTTTTACTAGTTAATTCATTTTGAAAAAATAAACTGTTTACAGAAAATGAATACATGTGATGGATGAATGTACACACAGAAGATTAACTATGCAAAAAATGCACATGTCTGTCATGCACAGCCAAAGCATTTAATTTGAAAGTAAATAGTACATTGCTGTTAAAAGTGATCAGTTACTCTGTCTTTACAGTAGTCATCTTCTACACATTCATACATTGTCAATCTTTTTAGGAAGACTGTTGTCAATTCTGTGCTTTTCCTTCTGCTTTTGTAGATGGAAAGAACTGTGGAAGAGCACAGGCTGTTCAAAAATTACAGACTTTTAGAGACAGATACTCTTCTAATAATGGATGCTTTTCTAGTCGTACCCAAAACATTTTAATAGTCCTTAACGTGTATGAAATAATTTCAGGTCATCTAAGTAAAATCGGGGTGTTCTGCAGAGTCATACCCAAAGCATTCAAGTTTTCCTCAGTTTAAAATGACTTCAGCTGGTGATTTAAATAAACTCTGCAAAATTAAGGGAACTGTAGCCACCTGTTTCATAACTTTAATGGTCTTGATATCCATCTCTACTTTTCTCAAATTATTTGGAGAAATTAGATGGCTGATTAGTTGTGTCCTTTTACTGCTTGGTCTGCTTTGCAAACAAGAAGAACTTATAGATATTTTTTTGAATGGGAGGCATGCATAGGGAGCAGCAGCCAGGGTGGCCTTGATACCACACCCACAGTGAAAATGGGGACATGTTTCTAATTTAGAGGATGGGAATTGGTGGTGATGGTGGATGTTGGGCTGTTTAAACTGCATGGAAGGCAGCAGGAGGGAAACCCTGAGTCAAAAGTGTGGGCGATTGATTTATCCAAATGACATACAAGCTGCAAATTATAAAATGAACCTCACCACTCAAACCAATCAACTAAAGGGGCTTGATGGTTTAGCTACTGAATGGAGATTTTAACTGATCCATAATCAAGACACTATAAGCATAATGAGGAATTATCTAAATAAAGCAAAGCTGCACTCGCCAAATATGACAAGCAGGAGGTGACCTGTTTTTCTTTCTGCCCGATTTTGAAACTCAAGGTATTGGAGAGTTTCAGACCTTTAAAACATAATGATATTAATATAAAAGAATTAAAACATGTATTGCTCAATTAAACATGGGGTTAACAGACCTGAGATGGGGGAGTCAGTAAAAGTTAAATTATGAAGCCATTACAAGATGAGAATAACTTTATTACTATGTACATGGATCCACTCTGTGCAGGGAGAGTGACTGATTTAGAGATGGTGGTTACACTTCTTAAATATTCTAGTCAATTACAGAAGTGTGTAATTAGTTTCATTCCTCATGTCCTTGCCAGTTTCTGATAAAAAGAACCCTTAGAGTCAGGATTCTGCGACACAAGATTATACTGGCTCTCTTATTAATACTTGTCCTTGTTGTAAAGTAGCATTGGGACTAAATCACAGATCAAGACGCTTAAATTAAAATGCTTTCTAAGAGTGCTAATGGCAAAAGCCTAACAATTAACAAGGACAGAAGTCACTCAGTATAATCAATATATAATCAATTTGTGAAAATCATATTTATTAACTTTTACAAGTCATAAATCATAACTGTGGATGGGTTTAGTTTAATGTCAAGTTTTTGTTATTTTCATTTTTAGGAAGGACAATTTTACCTTCTGTTTAGGTTTTACATTGACATAATATTTTTTTCTTAACTGGTAGTTTTTCATATTGATCCTAGTCACTCTGGTAGAGTTTAGTTCAATTTCCTCTTATTTTGTTATCTGATGCACTTCTATGGACCAGTCCTATGTGCTGGGGACATCCTGAAGGGACAGATGAGCTAAAAACCAAAAGGCTGGAATTGTCACTCATGACTTTATCTGTAAAGGCATTTTTAGTCTAAAAGTAAAGTATCCCAGTACACTCCAGGTAATGAAGATTAAGACTGTTGAGCTTATCAGTGGGAAGTGTGCTTTGTAAAAAGAAACGGAATTGACCTGAAGTGAAAATGACAGCTACGCCCAGAAAGCCTACTTCAAGTCAGGAAAGAGACAGGCCACCACCCTACTGCTTCAGTTAGTTACATTTCAGATATCTGTCATTGGAAGGTTTGTTTGCATCAATGACACACTTTAAGTGAACTGGAAGGATGGAATTACTGTTTTTTTCACATTTTACTACTATCCAGGCTTGCTTTATGATATCTGCCTTATCATTGTAATAGCCTGTCTCGTTACGTGTAACATTGTATACCGTGAACTTTTTTTTGCTAATACAATTGGCATTATTTACTTTTCCACAGATTCCACTCAGCTGGTTTTCTGTGTCCAGTACAAACGAATTAATAGATCTTTCGTTAGTTGGGATGCACCTTCTTTTCATTTCATTGTTGAAATCTTGGTCTTTGACATTACTTCTTGTCAGCTGGTGGCGATTTAGGAATCTCTCATAATCGTTGTTGTAGAACTCACAGCAGCACTCCACATTACCTCCGCCATTTACTGTGTTATCTCCTGGACCATAGACTTTGTTATTAATAAAAAACAAACATCTCTCCTTAACTTTTACTTTAATGACCTTCTCCACTGTTTCTTTATGCACTTCATTTTTCTTTACATCAACAGCAATTCCATTGTTGTTCTTCCCAGTGTAATAAGTTGCACACAGCTTGCTATGGGAGCAGATGACAAAGCAAAAGAGTAACTGCAATACAATCAGCATCTTCATTCCATTAACAGCCCTCATGGTCCTGAAGGGAGACAACAAGCAGCACATGTTAAATCTCACGGTGACAACCAGAACTGCTTTAATGTGACACTGCAGAGTCAAGTATGATTACACCTGTGTTAGCAGGAGGCATTTATCTGGTAAGAATTACTGTGCAATAGCAAATTATTACATGGATAGCATGCTAAAGAGTGCTTATCTAAAAATCTCAACTTTGACTATTTCAGAGTAAGTACTGTTAAAGGGTCTGTCCGAATTACTGTATTAAGCTTAAACATTTTAGAGAGTTCCAACCACCCAGCTGTGGTCTTTGCCATCATTGTGTGTGCAGACTGAAAGCAGGACTGAGGCATCTTCTTTCTCCATTTCTCTCTTCTTTACTGCTCTTAGTCACATTGCCACATACTAGAGCCTTCATTTTATATTAATAGACAATTCTTTCTTTCTTTCTTTCTTTCTTGCTTTCTTTATTTCTTGCCGGGACACATTCTGTAAAAATAGAACACTGCAGACCAAAAACTAAGGACAGAAGGGCAGACCCAAAACATATATATATATATATATATATATATATATATATATATATATATATATATATATATATATATATATATATATATATATATATATAAATAGGCCTGGTGTGCTAATGGAACAGAGATGACTGTTAGGATTAGAGGAATATCCCCAAACATATCGTTTATGTGGTGTAGAATGTAATCAGTGAATAAATTTGAATTGAGTCTGTTGATCTTGGTACAAAAGAGACAATTTTAAAAACTACATGCTATGAAAGTAGAAGAAGTAGTAGAAGACCTTGGTGCCAAGCTGCCTTAATCACTAATAAGCAGTGCAATGCCCTTTAAAGCAATGTGTACTAGGCTAACACTGGCTTTTTATATTTACAGTATTATGTATCTGTTTTTGCCTAAGAGAAAAAGAAAACCACCTATTGTACAAAAATATTCTCCCTCTGACTTATGTTGATTCTAAACATTTTTCTAAATCTCTATTGACTATTCCTGTTTGGCTATTGGATTCAGGATAATAACCAAATATAAGATTGACTTCATACCCTAGTTTTTTATGCATAAATATCCACAGCAGGACTTACATTAGGGACCACAATCAGAAACGATAGATTAAAGAAAGTCATGGAGTCTTACCAGTTTCTTAAAGAATACATCAGCTAATTAACTTGTTACAAAGTGAGCAGCCTTAGAAAATTGATGGACCATACCAATATTGTGATATAGGAAGATCTGTGATAAAATCCATTGTAATGGCTTCCTAAGGATAGTCAAGGAATGGAATGGGTAGCAATAGAGCCGTAGGTAATCCGAATGAAGGTTTTGCTCTGTTACAAGTTTTATAAGACTGAATATAATCATGAACATCAGTGTACCTTTTATTCAACCAGAAATACTGCTTTACAGGTTCCAAAGTGTGAGAAATTACTAGGTCAGGCAAGAGGTCAGAGGAATGTGTCCAGTGTCACCTCTTAAGCTTGAAGGGACAATAATTTGTTGATCTGTAATTTTGAGATTGAGTAACTTTAATATTTTCTTGAAGACGATTAGGAAATTCTGTTATGGTACTATTACCATATTGTCACTACACTGGTTGCCTGTGTCATTCAGGATTGACTTTAAAATACTGCTTATGGTTTATAAAGCCTTAAATAATCTCGCTCCATCTTATATATCGGAATGCCTGACACGTTATATTCCAAATCGTAACCTTAGATCTTCAAATGAGTGTCTCCTTATAATTCCAAAAGCTAAACTTAAAAGAAGTGGTGAGGCGGCCTTCTGCTGCTATGCACCTAAAATCTGGAATAGCCTGCCAATAGGAATTTGCCAGGCAAATACAGTAGAGCACTTTAAAACACTGCTGAAAACACATTACTTTAACATGGCCTTTTTATAACTTCACTTTAACATAATCCTGATACTCTGTATGTTCAATTCTTCATAATAACTATTCATGGTGGCTCTAAAATCCGTACTGACCCCTACTCTCTCTTCTGTTTCTTTTTCCGGTTTCTTTGTGGTGGCGGCCTGCCACCACCACCTACTCAAAGCATCATGATGCTCCAACAATGATGGACTGAAAGCCAGAAGTCTACGTGACCATCATCATCAGGTCCTTCCATGAAAATATGATGATTTATGTTAGGTAGAATGCCCAGAGGGGACTGGGCGGTCTCTTGGTCTGGAACCCCTACAGATTTTATTTTTTTCTCCAGCTTTTGGAGTTTTTTGTTTTTCTGTCCACCCTGGCCATCTGACCTTACTCTTATTCTATGTTAATTAATGTTGACTTATGTTTATCTTTTATTGTGTCTTCTATTTCTCTATTCATTTTGTAAAGCACTTTGAGCTACATTTTTTTTGTATGAATATGTGCTATATAAATAAATGTTGATTGATTGATTGATTGATATTAAGGAATTGTCACTGGAGATACAATGAGTTCCGGCTGATTAGAATTCTCATCATGGATCATTGATTTTAGACAAGGCATTATCTAAATTAAATTAAAGCAACTGAAGAATGACTCCCATCTGGCCAGCTGGGCATTTAATAAATTTGTATGCTTGATATATGTTAGTTTTATATATTAAATGGAAATGTAGCTCCCTCAAGCCAACATTGCCATTCCTCTAAAACTAGTTTTACAGCCTACAATTCATGATTTCTTACACTGTAATTCAGTTCTACCGTGTTTCCCCGAAAATAAGACCTACTCCAAAAATAAGCCCTAGCATGATTTTCAGGCTACCCTACCCCAAAAATAAGCCCTAGTCAAGATCGTCAGCTGAAAAGTAAGGCGCCTAAGGCCAGGTTTATACCTTACGAGATGCGAAGTGAAGTATGACCTAAACTTCTGTTAAATTCCGAGGACACCTTGCCACAATATCTCTGAAAAAGATATTTAATGATTACACCCATCAATTCAGGGATGCACCGATTCCAGCAGCATCGGCACAACACAGAAACAAAATCCCTGGATGAGGCATCAGCTCATCGCAAGGTGAACACAAGCACACTCATACACTTGCCGTCATTGTAGCTTCACCAAATCCCCATACCTTCATGTCTTTGGATGGAAAACTGAGCACACTGTGGAAACATGCAAACTCCAGGCAGGGAACACAAGGGACATGACTCCCTGAGAGACAGCATCGCTACCTCTCTGCCACCGTGCCATCCCATATGTGTAACTATTAGCAGTATTCATTATTTAAACAAAGTTAACAATTTATCTGTAAAATATAACATAAATATTTTAATTCATTTCATCATGAAAGTGACATCAAGTATAAATCTAAGAATTTTAAATGTGCAGAGAGCTGGAATATCATAAATGTAATGTGTTCTGTGGGGCGATGCTGCTGTCAGTTCAGGAGGAATCCTTAGTAGCGCATAGCAATTTAAAAACTGGGTCAGTTTTAAGATGACATTTACGACAGTCTGCTTTAATGATAAAGTAAACTCCAAGGTTAAAGCCGAAATGTTCACTTTAATCACAAAATAGACATTTCATTATGTCCTTATTTTTTTTCTCTGTGGCTCAAATAAGCTGCCGTACATTCTGATGGTGTATTGTAAAGGCACAAAAAAAAAAGACGGCACAGAAGATCGTATGTGAGACTTTTAAAATGTATTGTGTCATTACTTTGGGAAATATGCGACTCTTGAATATAAAAGCACAATGAATTCATTTGTATGTCTGCATTTTGCTTCACCACATTGAACCATTCGTCAAATGCACAACGATCCTGGAGGATCCTAAAAGCGGCTGGAGTAGCAAGAAATTCAGGCTGAAATTCAGGGTTTGAATGTGGAGAGTTATGACAATATTCCAGAAGATGACATGACTGTATTTGGATAAATGTATATTTTTGTACATGAATAAGACATCCCCTGAAAATAAGCCCTAGTGCATCTTTTGGAGCAAAAATTAATATAAGACCCTGTCTTATTTTTTGGGGAAACACGTTACTAGGGTTAGTTGTTTATAAAAGAAAGCGCTTGGATATACAGTACTGGTGTCTATACTTTCTGAGATTGAACGGCTCCTACTCTGATGTAAGAAGCATTTATTTCTCAATAAACTGTAATGTGGGACCTGGACGTCTAAGTCTAACTTCAGTAAATCAGGAAGGATAGTCGATTTGAAAACCCACAAAAATTGTTCCAGAAACTCCTTTCGTCCTAGTGCCATACGACTTTTCAATATGAAATATCGGAGATAATGATTAAGGTTTTGATATATATCCTGTAACCTTTTTTCCTTTCTTTTTGGTGTAAATATGTATTATCTAACTGCCTTACCTTAACCTTTCTTGTTTCTATTTGTCTGTTTTTTTTCATTTCTGTCTGTTATTAGATGCAACTGAGAAGGCAAAATTCATGTTTTCTTGTTTAAACGTGACTAAATAAAGAAACCTTAAACATTAAACATTTTCAATGTACTATGAACACTTGACAAGAAACCTGAAGTTCAACAATGTAATTATTTCAAACCTGACCAATGAATGATTACAAAGAATAAAGAGAGTGCAGGCAGGGTGGAGAAGAGTGTCAGCAGTAATTTGTGACAGATGAGTATCAGCAAGAGTGAAAGGGAAGGTCTACAGGACGGTAGTGAGACCAGCTATGTTATATGGGTTGGAGACGGTTGCACTCATCATAAAGCAGGAGACAAAGCTGGAGGTGGCAGAGTTAAAGATGTTAAGATTTGCATTGGGTGTGACAAGGATGGACAGGATTAGAAAAGAGTACATTAGAGGGTCAACTCAAATTGGACTGTTGGGAGACAAGGTCAGAGAGGCAAGATTGCGTTGGTTTGGACATGTGCAGAGAAGAGATGCTGGGTATATTGGGAGAAGAATGCTAAGGATAGAGCTGCCAGGGAAGAGGAAAAGAGGAAGGCCTAAGCGAAGGTTTATGGATGTGGTGAGAGAGGACAGGCAGGTGATGAGTGTAACAGAGCAAAATGCAGTGGACAAGACGATATGGAAAAAGATGATCTGCTGTGGCAACCCCTAACAGGAGCTGTCGAGAGAAAAAGAAGAAGAAGAAGAAGAAGAAGAAGAAGAAGAAGAAGAAGAAGTAAACCAGTACGAGTCGGCATATCAATCCCATAGAAAATCTGTGGATTCACCTCAAAATGATGTTGAGGTTCCCTGACAATCTGAATGAGCATGAATTCTTCTGCAAAGAACTGTGAGATAAAATGAAAAATCCAAATACAATAATCATTTGTGCTTTAACGATTTTTTTCTAAAAATGTTCTTTTCCTCGTTCATTTAAATATTGCTACTTATAAAGTCAAAAACAGTCTGTCTTCATCTTGACCTTTGCATGAACAATAACTGAAAGTTTATTTTAAGTGTTGAGACTTTCACTGCACATATTTCAGATTTGTGTAACTTATTTTCTTATTGTCAGTCAGTCATTTTCCAACCCGCTATATCCTAACACAGGGTCACGGGGGTCTGCTGGAGCCAATCCCAGTCAGCACAGGGCAAAAGGCAGGAACAAACCCCGGGCAGAGTGCCAGCCCACCGCAAGGCACCCACACACCAAGCACACACTAGGGACAATTTAGGATCGCCAATCCACCTAACCTGCATGTCTTTGGACTGTGGGAGGAAACCGGAGCACCCGGAGGAAAGCCACGCAGACACAGGGAGAACATGCAAACTCCATGCAAGGAGGACCTGGGAAGTGAAGGAGGAATACAGACTGAATAAAAGAGATGGAAGAAGAAAGAGGGAAAACTCTTATGGCTCTATAACTTCTCTTTTATCTTCAGTATTTTCAAAGCTTTGCTCAATCATTTGTACATTTGTGCTCACTCACCTGTCTCTTCTTCTCTTGGTATTGCGCACCAAATGTTTTTCAATTTGCCAAAGAGTTTCAAAGCAATACCATGACTGTTCAGCACGGGTTTAAATAGAGACAAGTGTGACCTCATTCACACTGTAATTTGTTTCCACCATACTCTACATACAAGAATGTAAATCTTTGCTTGGGAGTAGAATGATGTCAGTTAAAGATATTTACAAACACTTAAACCTGCCGCCTGAAGAAAATCATAGACTGAAAGTGCAGAGTGTATTTTCTTACATATGCAGCTTATGTACAGTATTTTTAAGAAACATTTTAAACAAATACAAAAGATGAAAAAGACAGTGTTTGCTACAATCCATCAAACAACAAAGTAAAAAACAAATTAATACATTTCCTTTTATTTCCACTGCACTGGTGATGCTAGTTTAGAGGTGTACAGGTCAAGTACCTATTTAGCACTAGAAAAACCCTGATCAGAGAACAAAGCAATGGGTGTGCCACTTACTGTCAGTCTAATTTGGAGTAAACAGAAACAAAGTCACATTTATAG
>NW_024378799.1:5000-11924 GCF_016835505.1 Polypterus senegalus
TACTGCATTAAAATTTTTATTAAGAAGAAAATTAATCCTTTTTAAACTGAGGGAAAATATGCCAATAATTATTTGTTAAGGATCTCTTTGTATACCACATTGTCAGTTCGGCTTTCTGGTTGTAATATGACAAAGCTGTGCGCTGAGCTTACTCTTGAGCATGCAACTTACAGTTGGCCATGTGAACAGTAATCTTGTCTCAAATCTGACAGCTTGGATTGCTGCTGTCATAATCGGTTTGAGTTTTATGGTTTGTTTCAATTACAACACTATTTGCAGGACTTGTTGTGTTGAAGTGACATTCGGCATCTGTCAAGCGTTGTAAGCACACAACCGGTTTCATCGATAAAATCACATCCAGCTTTTGAGAGTATATATGTGTGTATATATATATATATGTATATATATATATGTGTGTATATATATATATATATATATATATATATATATATGTGTGTGTATATATATATATATATATATATATATATATATATATATATATATGTACAAAACCGATTCCAAAAAGTTGGGACACTAAACAAATTGTGAATAAAAACTGAATGCAATGATGTGGAGATGGCAAATGTCAATATTTTATTTGTAATAGAACGTAGATGACAGATCAAACGCTTAATCCGAGTAAATGTATCATTTTAAAGGAAAAATATGTTGATTCAAAATTTCACGGTGTCAACAAATCCAAAAAAGTTGGGACAAGTAGCAATAAGAGGCTGGAAAAAGTAAATTTGAGCATAATGAAGAGCTGGAAGACCAATAAACACTAATTAGGTCAATTGGCAACATGATTGGGTATAAAAGAGCTTCTCAGAGTGGCAGTGTCTCTCAGAAGCCAAGATGGGTAGAGGATCACCAATTCCCACAATGTTGCACAGAAAGATAGTGGAGCAATATCAGAAAGGTGTTACCCAGCAAAATTGCAAAGACTTTGCATCTATCATCATCAACTGTGCATAACATCATCCAAGATTCAGAGAATCTGGAACAATCTCTGTGCGTAAGGGTCAAGGCCGTAAAACCATACTGGATGCCCGTGATCTCCGGCCCTTAAACGACACTGCACCACAAACAGGAATGCTACTGTAAAGGAAATCACAGAATGGGCTCAGGAATACTTCCAGAAACCATTGTCAGTGAACACAATCCACCGTGCCATCCGCCGTTGCCAGCTGAAACTCTACAGTGCAAAGAAGAAGCCATTTCTAAGCAAGATCCACAAGCTCAGGCGTTGTCACTGGGCCAGGGATCATTTAAAATGGAGTGTGGCAAAATGGAAGACTGTTCTGTGGTCAGACGAGTCACGATTCAAGTTCTTTTGGAAATCTGGGACGCCATGTCATCCGGACCAAAGAGGACAAGGACAACCCAAGTTGTTATCAACGCTCAGTTCAGAAGCCTGCATCTCTGATGGTATGGGGTTGCATGAGTGCGTGTGGCATGGGCAGCTTGCATGTCTGGAAAGGCACCATCAATGCAGAAAAATATATTCAGGTTCTAGAACAACATATGCTCCCATCCAGACATCATCTCTTTCAGGGAAGACCCTGCATTTTCAACAAGATAATGCCAGACCACATTCTGCATCAATCACAACATCATGGCTGCGAGGAGAAGGATCCGGTACTGAAATGGCCAGTCTGCAGTCCAGATCTTTCACCTATAGAGAACATTTGGCATCATAAAGAGGAAGGTGCGACAAAGAAGGCCCAAGACGATTGAACAGTTAGAGGCCTGTATTAGACAAGAATGGGAGAGCATTCCTATTTCTAAACTTGAGAAACTGGTCTCCTCGGTCCCCAGACGCCTGTTGAGTGTTGTAAGAAGAAGGGGAGATGCCACACAGTGGTGAAAATGGCCTTGTCCCAACTTTTTGGGATTTGTTGACACCATGAAATTCTGAATCAACATATTTTTCCCTTAAAATGATACATTTTCTCAGTTTAAACTTTTGTTCCGTGATTTATGTTCTATTCTGAATAAAATATTAGAAGTTGGCACCTCCACATCATTGCATTCAGTTTTTACTCACGATTTGTATAGTGTCTCAACTTTTTGGAATCCGTGTATATATATATATATATATATATATATATATATATATATATATATATATATATATATATATATAAACTGCTCAAAAAATTAAAGGAACACTTTGAAAACACATCAGATCTCAATGGGAAAAAGAAATCCTCCTGGATATCTATACTGATATAGACTGGGTAATGTGTTAGGAATGAAAAGATGCCACATCGTTAGATGGAAATGAAAATGATCAACCTACAGAGCCCTGAATTCAAAGACGCCCCAAAAATCAGAGTGAAAAAATTATGTGGCAGGCTAGTCCATTTTGCCAAAATTTAATTGCAGCAACTCAAAATTGTACGCAGCACTTTGTATGGCCCTGTGTTCTTGTATACATGCCTGACAACATCGGTGCATGCTTCTAATGAGATGACAGATGGTGTTGTGGGGGATCTCCTCCCAGATCTGGACCAGGGCATCACTCAGCTCCTGGACAGTCTGAGGTGCAACCTGGTGGCATTGGATGGACCAAAACATAATGTCCCAGAGGTGTTCTATTGGATTTAGGTCAGGAAAGTGTGGTGACCAGTCAATGGTATCAATTCCTTCATCCTCCAGGAACTGCCTGCATACTCTTACCACATGAGGCCAGGAATTGTCGTGCACCAGGAGCCACTGTACCAGCATAGGGTCTGACAATGGGTCCAAGGATTTCATCCTGATACCTAATGGCAGCCAAGGTGCCTTTGTCAAGCCTGTAGCGGTCTGTGTGACCTCCATGGATATGCCTCCCAGACAATGATTAACCCACCACCAAACTGCTCATGCTGAATGATGTTACAGGCAGCATAATGTTCTCCATGGCTTCTCCAGACCCTTTCACTTCTGTCACGTGCTCAGGATGAACCTGCTCTCATCTGTAAAAAGCACAGGGCACCAGTGGTGCATCTGCCAATTCTGGTATTCTATGGCGAATGCCAATTGAGCTGCATGCTGCTGGGCAGTGAGCTCAGGGCCCATTAGAGGACATGGGGCCCTTGGGTCACCCTCATGAAGTCTTTCTGGTTGTTTGGTCAGAGACATTGACACCTGTGGCCTGCTGGAGGTCATTTTGTAGGGCTCTGGCAGTGCTCATCCTGTTCCTCCTTGCCCAAAGGAGCAGATACTGGTCCTGCTGATGGGTTATGGACCTTCTATGGCCCTCTCCAGCTCTCCTAGAGTAACTGCTTGTCTCCTAGAATCTCCTCCATGCCCTTGAGACTGTGCAGGGAGACACAGCAAACCTTCTGGCAATGACACGTATTGATGTGCCATCCTGGAGAAGTTGGACTACCTGTGTAACCTCTGTAGGGTCCAGGTATCAGCCTCATGCTACCAGTAGTGACACTGACTGTAGCCAAATGCAAAACTAGTGAAGAAACAGTCAGAAAAGATGAGGAGGGAAAAATGTCAGTGGCCTCCACCTGTTAAACCATTCCTGTTTTGGGGGTCATCTCATTGTTGCCCCTCTAGTGCATCTGTTGTTAATTTCATTAACACCACAGCAGCTGAAACTGATTAACAACCCCCTCTGCTACTTAACTGACCAGATTAATATCCCATAAGTTTCATTGACTTTATGCTATACTCTGATTAAAACGTGTTCCTTTAATTCTTTTGAGCAGTATATACAGTGGAGGAAATAATTATTTGACCCCTCACTGATTTTGTAAGTTTGTCCAATGACAAAGAAATGAAAAGTCTCAGAACAGTATCATTTCAATGGTAGGTTTATTTCAACAGTGGCAGATTGCACATCAAAAGGAAAATCGAAAAAATAACTTTAAATAAAAGATAGAAATTGACACCCCTAAATGCATTGAAGCAACTGCCATGTGATTGGTTGATTAGATAATTGCATTAATGAGAAATTGAACAGGTGTTCCTAATAATCCTTTAGGTGAGTGTATATGCCAGCAACACTCATGACAATGACAACACAATTACATTGTCAATCATGTTACGTTATTATTAAAATGTTTCCTTTTCTTTTTCATTACTTCTTTAACACACTACTTCTCCGCTACCAAGCGCCGGGTATTTTGCTAGTATATATATATATTATACAAATACAGACAATAGTAAGTGCTTCATACAGTTGTGAATGCATGAGAAATGCTTGTTTGCTTATATAATAGTTGTTTAAAAAGCATATCCTTTTGCTTTTCAAAAATGAAAAACATTTATACTGATAACCTTAAATCACCCACCCTTTCTGCTCTATTTTCCACATGTGACAATACTTTACCTTACGTTTACATCATAAATTTGTAAATCTTATACATTTACAACATAATTAGCGAATTCACTGGCAACGTCTTTTTTCTTTTTGCCGCATACAAGAGCCACAAAAAAATTTAAGTTTTTTTTTTCCTAATATGAACTGTTGTTGTTTTTCGTGTCTGCCATTTCTATCGGAGGGTGACAATTAATTAAATTCCAATGGATGTTTTTCAATTATTGATGAGCAATAAGCAAAAGGTATCACTGAAAACCACCAAAAACTAAAACAGAAAAAAAAAACAGTGGGAGGAAAGTTCTAAGAAAGAATTTTTTTTTTAATGTGTTTCTGTTTGGGGATCGTTGTGCACAATTGCACTTCAACCACAGAATTAACTGCTCTGTGGATGATTTATTCGTACATTTCAAGGTCTTTTGGGCACTTCGTTGTAATGAAAGTATCTGCTGAATGTATTTCGTAGTATTGAGATTTCTATAGACTCTGTCATATGGGGAAACTGTCAGGACCATAAAAATACTTTGTTGTAAAGATATTCAATGCAACGGAATTTTACCTGGATATTTGAAAAATGTTTTGTTGATTTATGTAAACCTTCCTGTTTAGTTTAAGCTGCATTTACCCTGCAAGACTAAAAACGAGACTAATAAGTTTTTTAGCTTTGATCTGATCTGTTGTTTGACAATTATTTTTAGTAATTGTATACATCGTTTATAATGTCCCAGCATTTACAGACACCTAGATCAGTGATGTTATGCTTACATCAGTAAAGAACTATTTTTTTGAAAAAGAAGAAAGTGATAACTTGGAAATAAGAAAGTGTCCCTTATCTTGGTAGTGCATTAGTTGAAATGTAGTTTCACTACTATAACATCCATCTTGTTTTACATGCTTAATAATGTTACAATATTTGTATAGATTTTTGTTGTTTTAATTTCTATATCTTCAAGTTAAAGCTTGTTGAAAACAGTGGGGCATTTGTCAGAACGTTTTCATTCTGTTCCTTACGTGTTCTATGTTATTTGACCATAAATAGCTGCTTGGTTGTCAATAACTTCACATGTTATACATATAATATACGGATACGTAAAGTTTCCTGTATGGAGCATAATGCACTTACTTGATGTGAAGGGTCACAGAGGAAGAGTTGAAAATGAGTTTACAAAGTTTTCTTCCGTCTTTTACTTTCTCCAGCTTGTTCAAAGGTTGATTTCAGTTTACACAGGTAGCTCCAGCACTTACGATGTCAAACTGTGATATATACAGTTATCTGAAGCTTAAAATGCAATATCCTGAATATCACAGTAATATGAATTAGCTGGCAGTTATTTGACCACAGCACAAACAGTAAACACATCAGCTTTAAAAAATCTGTCAGACATTAAATGCACTGAGTCATATGAAAAATGTAATATGTTAAGTGCTCTTTACTCTTCCATTAAGATTCCCTGCCTTGTCTAAGAGAGAGCTAATATTTGATTTACTTAGATGCATAAAGTATTATTTTTGAGCAAGTAAAGTTTCAGCCTTTTTGCTATATGCTTTTTGGGAATGAAGTACTGTACATGTTTTCAATCCTTTGTTGCATACCTGTACAAACAAATATTAGAAGTGTGCCTTTGATTGCTCAAGAGTAGATTTGGAGAACAGGCTTTGGTTGAAATACCAGTTTTTCTTTGGAGAACTGTATTAGGAACCTGATTATGATTTGGCAACCATAAAAGTTGATTGACTAGGTTTGTTTAACCCAGAGTTTCTTAAGCTAGGGGTCACAACCCAAATTTGATTGTGGACATTTTTGTGGGACCGCAGCTTTAGATTCAAATGTCTTAATGAAAAAGCAGGCGTGGGACGAAGCTGGATGATTTTTAATGTATTATTAGTTTAAATATTATGCAGTTTAATGATGGTAAAGTTGTTTAAAAATAGTCACTTTAACGTGTCAGTAAACAGAGATTGTTAACATTAACAGAAAATGCAGTTGATTTACAAAAAATATTTAATATTTATTCCTTGTCTAAGACATGTTCAGTGCAGTACAACTTTTGACAAGCACCTCTGGATATTTTACTAAGTCTAAATGCCTCTTTGGATGGTTGAAAACATGTTGTCAAAATTTTAATTTAAGTTGTTTGCAAAATTTGTTCAATAAAAAGGTTCTATATTTTGACTGCAACTGTCACACAATGTGATTCCTTCTCATCATTAGTGCCACCCCCTTTAAAACTATCACTTTATGGGGCCATGCAAACCTGTATTAATGCTTGTGTGCACATTAAAGTGTTTCTTTTGTACAATGTACAATTCTCATGACTGTGTAATAGGTTATTCTTAGCCAGTCTACTGCAGTAATTGCAGTAGAAAATGTGGTTAACATCCAGTCATGCATTGGAAAAAAAATACCGTTGAATACAGTGAAACCGGTATAATTTTGGAAAATACCGTGATATAGAATTTTGGTCATACTGTCCAGCACTAAGAATGCTATTTTAAAGTAGTTTGATAAATGTCCATTTACTGGGGTTGTGAAGGACATGGTTGTTAGACCACTGAGAATTGTAAAAGCACCAGAAGATATCAGAAGTTTTAGACAAGCGGTAGAC
>NW_024378800.1:0-12514 GCF_016835505.1 Polypterus senegalus
GTTTAAAATGTGTTCTTTTAATATTGTGTTATTAAAAATTAAAACAATATCATAATATACCAGAAAAGGCATATCCCTCCCATAGTGATTACGGCGTACAAGAATCACATGGACAAAATATCTTTTAGCTTACATTTACTGACGTTTTACGCAGTTACAGACGGGGAGGCATATGGACAGACTTTATCCAGGTGGGAATCTGGATCAACACAGTCAGCCATTTTTTCCGTCCCTACGCTGGGAGGTTTTTCAACACACCTGGTGTCGACACAGCCTGAGGTCTGGCCACTGTCCAGACCTTTTATATGGTTCTTGCTTCATTTGCTGGTCTTCTCCGCCCTCCAAACAAGGGCTGAATTCCTCTCCCACAAAATACAGAAATATCATAGTGCTTACATGCATTCTCATTCTCCCAAGAAGGAAAGAAGGTTTGTGCTGATAGAGGACAGAAATACCTAACCTGTGTTTAAGCTGACTATACAAGCCTCCAGTTGTCTTTGGCTATCTAATCCAATGCTTGGTCAGCAATTCTAACTGCTGAGCCCGTGTGTGCCACAGTTAACATGCACATGTGAATAAAACTCATAACAGTACTGTCCAGATATAGTGACATAAAGAAAAATGTAGTATTACAATTGTGCACAAAAACCTCCACCTCCACAATACTCAATAATCAATAAAAATACAAAAAATACATCAATAATAAATCCTCCTCTCCATCCAGCAGCTCCGTTACACTCCCTCCCAACTCCGGCTCAGTCTGCTGGGTTTCCCACGTCCTTTATATAGCTCACGACCGGGGTGCTCCTGTTCTTCAGTCCATATGATTCCATAGCATTTCCCGGGTCAGATGAAAACTTCTTTTCTTCATTTCTTCTGTCCCCATAGCTAGGAGTATTTCGGCTATAATAGAAATATTTGAGCTTCCTGCAGCGTCCTGGCGGCCCCACGGTATCTAGCAGGGCTGTGAAGTTGAACTCCATTGTCCACGATGCCCTGCATGAATTTGGGGCACCTCCATGTTGCAAGGAGGACTCCATCTAGCAGATTGAGGGTGCTGGCCGGGATAAACTACTGGCCACCCCTCACAATAGATAGATAGAAAGAAGTATATTAGTCCTATAAAGAATTTGGCATTTAAATTAAATCCAAAGATTTACACACACTATTCAGTATAATTTTACAATAGAAGGTCTGCCACTAGAAGTGTGTGACTTGTCAGAAAGACTTGAAAGCCTTTTGTGTGCTCATCAGAGTTCTGTAATCTGCAATGTAGAACACACTTGTGGGACCACATCGGGAATTTTGTGTGTTAGAGAAATGAGAAAACAGCAAAAAAAAAAAAAAATCGAGAAGAAGAAGAGAGACCAGACTGGACTGTGGGGTTTGAGCTGAAGGATTTGAATTTCATCAGTTAAAGGACAGACACATGAGGAGGAGACATGACAGGAGTTCAGAGATATGAAGGAGTTGGTGTCTTTTGTCAGGTGTCATCTTAAAATGACTCTTCTTAAGAATGCAGGTGCTGGTCATAAATTTAGAATATCATGACAAAGTTGATTTATTTCACTAATTCCATTCAAAAGTGAAACTTGTATATTAGATTCATTCATTACACAGACTGATGTATTTCAAATGTTTATTTCTTTAATTTTGATGATTATAACTGACAACTAATGAAAGTCCCAAATTCAGTATTTTGGAAAATTTAGAATTAGAATATCAATTAAGACCAATGCAAAAAGGATTTTTAGAAATGTTGGCCAACTGAAAGGTATGAACATGAAAAGTCTGAGCATGTACAGCACTCAATATTTAGTTGGGGCCCTCTGGCCTGGATTACTGCAGCAATGCGGCGTGGCATGGAGTCGATCAGTCTGTGGCACTGCTCAGGTGTTATGAGGCCCATGTTGCCTGATAGTGGCCTTCAGCTCTTCTGAATTGTTGGCTCTGGCGTATTGCATCTTTCTCTTCACAATACCCCATAGATTTAGGGTTAGGTCAGGCGGGTTTGCTGGCCAATCAAGAACAGGGATACCATGGTCCTTAAACCAGGTACTGGTAGCTTTGGCACTGTGTAGGTGCCAGGTCCTGTTGGAAAATAAATCTGCATCTCCATAAAGTTCGTTAGCAGCAGGAAGCATGAACTGATGAGCGGCTGCGTTGACCTTAGACCTCAGAAACACAATGGACCAACACCAGCAGATGACATGGCACCCCAAACCATCACTGACTGTGGAAACTTTACACTGGACCTCAAGCAACTTGGATTCTGTGCCTCTCTCTCTTCCTCCAGACTCTGGGACCTTGATTTCCAAAGGAGATGCAAAATTTACTTTCATCATAGAACATAACTTTGGACCACTCAGCAGCAGTTTTGTCTTTAGCCCAGGCGAATGCTTCTGACGCTGTCTCTTGTTCAAGAGTGGTTTGACACAAGGGAATGTGACAGCTGAAAGCCATGTCTTACATACATCTGTGTGTGGTGGTTCTTGAAGCACTGACTCCAGCTGCAGTCCACTCTTTGTGAATCTCCCCCAGTTATGTTTTACAATCCTCTCCAGGGAACAAGCGGTTATCCCTATTGCTTGTACACTTTTTTCTACCACATCTTGTCCTTCCCTTCACCTCTCTATTAATGTGCTTGGACACAGAGCTCTGTGAACAGCCAGCCTCTTTAGCAATGACCTTTTGTGTCTTGCCCTCCTTGTGCCAGGTGTCAATGGTCGTCTTTTGGACAACTGTCAAGTCAGCAGCCTACAGAACTCGGCTGAGAGACCATTTAAAGGCTTTTGCAGGTGTTTTGAGTTAATTAGCTGATTAGAGTGAGTGTGACACCAGGTGTCTTCAATATTGGACCTTTCATTAGTTGTCAGTTATAATCATCAAAATTAAAAAAAATAAACATTTGAAATACATCAGTCTGTATGTAATGAATGAATCTAATATACAAGTTTCACTTTTTGAATTGAATTACTGAAATAAATCAACTTTGTCATGATATTCTAATTTTATGACCAGCACCTGTACATTTTATACAGATTTAATTTCTCAAACAAACAACTGTAAATTGACCTGCTTGTCATGTAGATAAAGTAAGGAACTTTGAGATTTTTTTCATAAATTTAAGAAATATTAGTCAATAAGAAATTGAACTAAATGGTCTGTTCTGGCTATTTGGAAAAACTCCTCAAATCTTTTGAATGTGACAATGAATGTTCTCAGGTGCCACACACCCTAGTCTGATCAGACTACCTGTGAAGCGTCACTCTCACCTGTAGGAAGTGGAGATGGTCATTGGTCTCTGAAAGCTCCTTCAGCTCAGCTTCTCTCCTCTTCAGCTCCTCAATCTCCTTCTCCAGTTGCTCTGACTCCTTCAGCCTTCTCCATTTCAATCTTTTCTTGTTCACTGATCTTCTCAGTCAGTGTCTTATGGGCTTTCTTAATGCAGTGAATCAGAACAGTGAAACTCTTGTCATATTCCTCCATCTTTTGTTTCACAGAAAACTGATTGAATGGGAGAAAAAAATACTGAATTGAGTCATCTTGTTAAAATAAAACACAAGACACCTTTGTTGGTATTTTGATGTTGTAGAGGAGAGTTTGAATTAGGAAAAAAGCAGTTGCAGTCTGTCTCCTAGTCTCCCAGACAATATTTTACCTTGGCAAGGTGGGTAGCAGTAACATCGTAATACATTTGCAGGACTGTAGGGAAGGTGCAGTCTTAATAAGCGGCTCTGTCATATCTATGAGAGCCATTGGCAGGACAGCTCTATTATCCTGTGAGGAATCTGGTAGTGTTACATAGACCTGCCTTTAAAATGAGCTTCTCCTGGTAATTAGAACATTAGAACACTCTAGACGGGAACAGGCCACTCAGCCCAACAAAGCTCGCCCGTCTCTCCACTTATTTCTTCCAAAAACATCAAGTCGAGTTTTGAAAGTCCCTAACGTCTTACTGTCTATCACACTACATGGTAGCTTATTCTAAGTGTCTATCGTTCTTTGTGTAAAGAAAAATTTCCTAATGTTTGTGCAAAATTTACCCTAACAAGTTTACAACTGTGTCCCTGTGTTCCTGATGAGCTTATTTTAAAATAACAGCCTTGATCCACTGTACTAATTCCCTTCATAATTTTGAACACTTCAATCATGTCACCTCTTAATCTTCTTTTGCTTAAACTGTAAAGGCTCAGCTCTTTTAATCTTTCCTCATAATTCAACCCCTGTAGCCCTGGAATCAGCCTAGTTGCTCTTCTCTGGACCTTTTCTAGTGCTGCTATGTCCTTTTTGTAGCCTGGAGACCAAAACTGCACACAGAACTCAAGATGAGGCCTCACCAGTGCATTATAAAGGTTGAGCATAACCTCCTGTGACTTGTACTCCACACATCAAGGTGCTATATAACCTGACATTCTGTTAGCTTTCTTAATGGCTTTGAAAACTGTCAGGAAGTTGATAGCTTAGAGTCCACTACGATTCTTAAATCCTTCTCGTGTATGGTGTACTCTTGATCTTCAGAACTCCCTTTGTGCATTCAAACCTAACATTTTTACTTCCTATGTGTAATTCTTTACATTTATCCACCCATCCATCCTCTTCTGCTTATCCGAAGTCAAGTCCCGGGGGCAGCAGCTTGAGCAGAGAGGCCCAGACTTCCCTCTCCCCAGCCACTTCTTTTAGCTCTTCTTGGAGAATCCAAAGGCGTTCCCAGGCCAGCCGGGAGACATAGTCCCTCCAGTGTGTCTTTGGTCTTCCCCGGGGCCTCCTCCTGGCTGGACGTGCCCGGAACACCTCAACAGGGAGGTGTCCAGGAGGCATCCTGATAAGATGCCCAAGCCACCTCTTCTGACTCCACTCGATGCAGAGGAGCAGCGGCTCTACTCTGAACCCCCCCGGATGACTGAGCTTCTCACCCTATCTTTAAGGGAAATTTCAGCCGCTTGTATTCACAATCTTGTTTTTTCGGTCACTACTCATAACTCATGACCATAGGTGAGGGTAGGAACATAGATCGACTGGTAAATTGAGAGCCTTGCCTTAAGGCTCAGCTCCTTTTTCACCACTACAGACCGATGCAGAGCCCACATCACTGCAGATGCCGCACCGATCCGCCTGTCAATCTCACGATCCATTCTTCCCTCACTCGTGAACAAGACCCTGAGATACTTGAACTCCTACACTTGGGGCAGGATCTCTTCCCCAACCCTGAGAGGGCACTCCACCCTTTTCCGGCTGAGGACCATGGTTTCAGATTTGGAGGTGCTGATTCTCATCCCAGCCAATTCACACTCAGCTGCTAACCGATCCAGAGAGCTGAAGATCACGGCTTGATGAAGCAAACAGGACAACACCATCTGCAAAAAGAAGTGACCCAATCCTGAGTCCACCAAACTGGACCCCCTCAACACCCTGGCTCGAAATTCTGTCCATAAAAGTTATAAACAGAATTGGTAACAAGGGCAGCCTTGGCAGAGTCCAACTCTCACTGGAAACAGGTTTGACTTTCTGTCGGCAATGCGGACCAAGCTCTGACACCAGTTGTACAGAGACCGAACAGCTCTTATCAGGGGGTCCAGTACCCCATACTCCCGGAGCACCCCCCACAGGATTCCCCGAGGCACACTGTCGAACGCCTTTTCCAAGTCCACAAAACACATGTAGACTTGTTGGACAAACTCCCATGCACCCACCAGGATTCTTCTAAGGGTGTAGAGCTGGTCCACTGTTCCACGACCAGGACGAAAACCACACTGTTCCTCCTGAATCCGAGGTTCAACTATCCGATGGACCCTCCTCTCCAGAACCTCCGAATAGACTTTTCCAGGGGAGGCTGAGGGTGTGATCCCTCTATAGTTGGAACACACCATCCAGTCACCCTTTCTCTTTACATTTACTGACATTAAATTTCATCTGCCACAAATCTGCCGAAACCTGTCGGCTGTTCAAGTCCTTCTGTAATGATATAACAGATTCCAAATTATCTGCTAATCCTCCTATCTTGGTATCATCTGCAAACTTAACCAGCTTGTTACTTATATTCCTATCTAACTCATTTATATATATTAAAAATAGCAGTGGCCCTAGCACTGACCCCTGCTGGTCACCACTCTTAACATCAGCCAGTTCTGATGAGGTTCCTTGCACCATCACCCTCTTCTTCTGACTGTTCAGAATAACTCCTGTCCTTGCCATGTGTTGCTCAATCTTATCCTTAATAATTCCTTCCATTAATTTTCCTGTGATGCATGTTAAGCTTACTGGTCTATAGTTGCTTGGATCTGCCCTGTCACCCTTTTTATATAATGGGATGATATTTGCAATTTTCCAGTCCTTGGAATCTCCAGTGCTCAGTGACTTTCTAAAAATATGTGTCAAGGGTTTATATCTGTACTCACTAGCCTCCTTAAGAACTCAAGGGTAAATATTATCTGGGCCTGGTGATTTGTTTGATTTCATCTTATTTAATCTGAGCAGCACTTCTCCTTCTACAGTTTCCAAATCCCTCAGTACCTCCTTAGTAGTCCCTGTTACTGCTCTGAGGTTATCCACTTGCTCACTTGTAAACACCTCAGAAAAATGTAAGTTTAGGGTATCTGCTATTTCATTGTCTGTATCTTTTAATTCCCCTTTACTATTCCTGATGAACTTGACCTCCTCCTTAACTTTTTCTTTTACTACTAAAATACTGAAAAAGAATCTCTTGGGGTCTTCTTCGCCTTATCTGCTATATTCCTCTCCAACTATCTTTTAGCCTCTCAGATATCCTTCTTAATGGTTGCCCTCATGTTCTCATACGCTTACGATTCATGCTGGGATTGAGAGTGGAGCTGGAAAAACATGGTGGGGGGTGGGTAGAAGAAGGAGAAAAAGAAGGAGAAGAAAAATAGGTATTGGAGAAAATAACCTGATTTGTTTTAATTTAATTGTGTGAAAAAACAATATATCGTGTATTTATAAAACAGGCAGAGTTGGTTGTCCACTTCTGCGTCAAGTCCAAGGGCTCTCCTTTTAATGTGTCAGTCGTTTTAAAATCATTTCTAACCTGGCCTTGTTCTCATTTTCAATCTGTTCTTCTAATATGAATAAGGAGCTAATGCATGATGGCGTCAGCGTCACACTTAGCTTTCTGTGTGTTTTGAGTGCTGAACTGACAGCTTTTGTTTGAAAATGCTGACAATTGTTCCTGTCTTCATAACAATAAAACAGATTTTTTCAGCAACTTGGACTCACCTCTTTCTTTATTGTACAAGTCTTTGACCCACATATCACTAAATTCTGTGTGCATATATACTGTATACACTGGAAAAGGTGGAAAAACTGTAATTAGTGTAGTTGAACGAGAAGTAACTTGCAGGGGATATCATAAGTGAGCTGATCATATGCGAGAAAGCCAGGAAGATTCATGGCGATGTGCAGAAAAAAAATCCTTCTTCGAGTGGCAAGGTGAGGAATTTAAAGCCAGTAGAGGATGGTTTGAAAAGTTACAAGAGAAGTGTCATTTAATTTTTTTCCTGTGCTTAAAACTCATAAAAAAGTTTTACAGCAAATGGTTAAGTAAGGGTCTAGCGCAAACTCTTACAATGTTAGTTTTCTCTTTTCAAGGTTTTCTCAGTGTTATTCAATGTTTTTACATTTAGTTTACTATTACACTGTGCATTCTATTGTATAATTAACTTTTTGTGCTTAAAAATATATATTTACATACAGTTAATTTCATGAACTCTAAGCTCATCCAACCCCACCTATCTGTTTTACATTATAAATCTCAGATTTGGTAAGACTTTATATACCAGGTTGATGTATTTTTTATTTCCTTCATTTAACTTTTCATTATTACTAATAACTGTCATTGCAGCTATGGCTCACACTTGTATGGCTCACTCAGATGTCATTGGCGTGAGGTTTAGTGTGCAGGTGGGTCACAATCAGTTGTAAGTAAGGTATGAGGTGCACACTGTCCAGGATCATCAACCCCAGAGCTGGAGGTGTTCTGTCTGTTTTCAGGGCCTTGCAGAGCACAGACAGTCACTCTGATATCTTAAACATCTTTTCTCCAAACACAGAGAGTTTCTGTATGACGTGTTGCTTTCTGGGTACTCAGGTACAAAACTCCTCTGTGGACAGCCAGATAGGCTCATGGCCAGAGCAGCAAAGGATCCAGATGTCATTATCAAGCTTGTGCAGTTGTCATTGAACAATTGAAATAGGTGGGTCAGACTGCCTGTTCCACAGGACAGATTTAAAGAGTTGGGTACAAAGTAGAAAAGCAGAAGTGACAGAGTGGTCATCTCAGGCCTTCTACCTGTGCCATACAGCAGTTCCACATGAGATTGAGGAAGATTAGAAAGGCTTAATGCACATCTGATAATTTTAAGTGTTGGAAGAAATAGGGATGGCATACATTTCAACTGAGGGGAAATAATGTAAGTTTAATATGTACACAAATCAATTGAGTGACAAAGATCAAGAAGAGGAGTGTCAGTGAGCAGGCAGATGGGGCATAGACAGGGATTTCATGTTTCACTAATGTGCAGGAATTCTATAAGGTAATCAGAAAAGCATTTAAGTATAAATCCTGATGGAGGTCAGTCTGGCAGGAGGGCTCTCTGTCAGTCACTTGTTCATCCTTGACTGTCACTTCAGTGTTTTTATTGGACTGTGCCACAATGAATGACACTTTGTGCCCCGCCCACTGTCTCTGAACAGAAGGACAAACCCTGTTTTCTGGTCCTGCTGCATTTAATCTTTAATACAACAGATGGCACTAAGCTAATTAATGTAAGTCCATGCTAAATAAAACAAGTTTGGAAACGTTCAGTCAGTCCAGGCACAGAAATGTGTGTGAAGAGTTCATCATTTATCAGAAGAGAACATTCTTATAAATGAATCCTAGAAGAATAGGGCATAAAACAAGGAGCAACTCTGGACAGTGTGCCAGTGAAAAATGTGTCACATTCCTAAAGAAACCCATACTGGAAATCCTAATGGGGCAAATTACAGTCTCTGCCAATGAACCAACCTGACATGTGAGGATGTGGTAGGGGGGACTAGAGTAGCTGGAGGAAACCCACAGAGAAACTGGAAGAAGTGGTAAACTCCACATGGACAACTAATGGTGATCTGGAAGGCAAAGCAGTGGCCACTGCACCTCCTTACTGTCCTTTGTCATAAAATATGTGGTTAAATAAACAGGTGGAGGTGCAGGTTATCAGCACTCAGTCAAGCAGCCTAACACCATGTTATGTTAACACCTATGGAGTCTAATAAAGCTGGGACATATCAAAAGATCAGAAAAAGACCATTAGGAAAGTGGTGCTGCCTAATCCAGTTCAGAACATCAGTGCCAACCTTCATTATGAGTTATTGTTAGGGTGAGTGAAGTCACCTTTAAGAGGAGGAATGAGAAACCTGAGGACATTAGGGTCTTGTTGTCTGAATTTTTAATGAATAAAAAATTAAATGCCATGAAGGACACAATAAAACATCTTCTCTCCTTCTCCATCTCCTGCCCATACACATAATTACCAGAAAATCTAACAACTCTTTGACTTTTTTTCTCCTCTCTTTAATACAAAGTGTTGTTTTAATTCCACTCACCTTCATCTCCTCCACTGTCCTTCTGCGTCTCTCTCAGTTTCTTTCTCTCTTCAAGTCTCCAAATTTCACTCTGTGTCGCCCCAGCTGTTTCTGTTTGGACACACAAGAGGACCATGGGGTCTCACCAGAATTCATTTCCACTTTTGGTGTCATTCTAAGTGCTTAAATATGTGCAATACAATTGTTTCAAATTCCATGACAGAACTTACTGTTTCTGTCACACTTGTCTTCATATATTGGCACAGTAGGTGATGCACAGAGATTTAATCAAAAGTAATATGAATATCACACAAACATTCAAATACAGATTTAATTTAACAATTCAGTTCAAGATGGAGTTTAGACTTGAAGAGAGCTAAATAAAGGAGACAGTCTGAAGGCTCACTGGTGTACGAAAGCCGTCCTTGAGATTGAGAGGACATCACATTGACAAACAGGATATCAGAGCTTCAGCCAACATAAAAACTGAAGAAACCTTCAAACCCAGTGAGACCTCAGATGGTTAAGGACTGCAAACTGCAGGGACCAACAAGGCCATTGTGGAGTCTAGGACTTATGAGAACTTTGTCAAGTGTTTGGTTATTTTATGGAGTCAAGTGAGATTACTGAGGCCGAGAAGACACAAGTGAGTCTGAGGAGTTCAGGAAAAAGTGAAATCTGAAGAGGAGTTTAATGATTTCAGAGAAATCGGACAGTTAATAGAGGAAATACTTTAAACAGAACATCCTGAAATTGACCAACATTTCTAATTTAATTCTATAAATAAGAAGACACATGAAAGCTAACTTACTCAGATTATAACCTGCATTGATGTTGGGTAGAATGCCTCCGTGTGGGGCTGGATCCCTGCAGATTTTTGTTTTTTTTCCATGCCTCTGGAGTTTTTTTTTTTTCTAGTCTTTATTCTTTGTTATTTAGTATTACCTAGCTGTATTTTTTTTTATATTTCCTTTTCTTTCTTCATCATGTAAAGCATTTTGAGCTCCATCATTTAAAGGAAAATGTGCTATAGAAATAAATGTTATTGATGTTTATTATGGAGAAGAGCAAACGAGTTACTACACAGTGGGCTGCTCTAAGGCTTAGAGGGCATGTGGATTGGCTATTTTCCAAAGTGGAGCAGGTCCAGTTGTCATTATTAACGTCACAGCAAGTGACAAAAGGAAAACAGGCTGACAATTGTTGTAATAAACTTGTGAGAGCTGAGATTAGGAGTAGAAGCACACGGTGTTCTTATCAAGTGCTGTCTGTGACAAAGACACTCCTGGAAGGACTGGAAAGATCAGAGAGTTTAACATGAGGCTCACATTGGGTTTAAGATGGAGGGGCACAGGGCTAAGGGACATCATGGGGATTTTTACAGCAGATGGAAGCTGCATCCTGGCATGGGTTACAAAGAAGGGAAAAATAGTAGCAATCGTTACCATGCAGAAAGCACAAGGCTGTCACATGTGCTCTCTGCCATTAGAGGCGTCTCCTGAGTCGATAGATAACTGTCACGCGTGCGTATGCATCTATTATTTAATTGAGAGTGTATTTACGTTTATCTGTACTTTTATCCATATTTAAAATGCGAAAAAACTAGGTGAAATCACAATAAACAACCATGCACCAAGTCTGCAGACTGGCAAAAATGCCACCTTGAGCAGCTCAATGGTTTTGTTTACAAGTTGGTATGGCAAGTTCATATCGGCGTGCTCAGCTGCTCATAGGCTGTAAGTTTGGAGTGACACTCACAGTGTCCAATCAAACTAGTAGATTCTACCAGGGTTTGAAGTTGTGCGTCATCGGTCAGCTGTCTGACACTCTGGCTATACGAGGTGCCAGTCACCCCCAGACCCCTCATAATGGCCAACTTAGGTGCCAATCAGAAGCTAACTACTTCGTGTAACATGCTTTAGTATGGTTATCGACAGAAACAAATTACGTTTGATATGATCAATAGAAATGAAAAAATGTCGAGTTAGTCTCGAGTTAAAAACGTTTTCTGGAGTTTTTGTCCTTTGAGGATCTATTGTGTGTTTTGGACCTAATCGTTTTACTGGATTATATTCCTGGAGCCTTACGGAAGAATGAGATCAATATTGCTCGGAAATATTGATGTTTGACTTGAGAGAGCCTTCAAAGGTAGTCAAAGGTAGGAAAAGTCAGCTCTTAAAAGTATTTACTTCTGTAAAAAGGATTTAGTGTCAGTGCTGTGGTTGTTGTGTGTCAAAATGGTTTATATCATCGGTAAGACGAGACTTTGAATTTTCATTTGATGTGTAGTATGTCGAGGTGCATGCAGAGGGCATGCACACATGGCTGTGATATGATTGTGACGTCGTAAAATCGTTGTTATGTACCGGGACCGATGCGGTGCATGTTAAGGGGTTTATAAACAACAAAGGAAGTTGATCGAAGTGATACAGAGTGGCGGAGACACTCAAAGTTCAAGCTCTGAAAGTGGACAGTGTCCGAATAAAAAAGAATTGGTCAGATATCAAAGTCGACGTGAAAAGGCAAGTCGTAGCCCACCGCCTGAGTGTCATACATAAGGGTACAGAGAAGAGAAAAAAAATAGGAATACAGTGAAGAAAAAAAGGTTGAAATGCCAACTTTAATCTCAAAATTTCCACTTTAATCTCATAGTTTATTTTGTCATTAAAGAACTTCATCTTGAAATTGATGTTTAATTTACTGTAGTTTCTCAAATCTTATCATAACTAATAGCACATTAAATGCTTTGTATTCTATGTGTTCTTCAATGCACTCCATGTGTGTGAATCACTACGTGCTTCTTAAAAGGGGCTTTCTTTATGCCAACAGGACACAGAATACATTACATTCATGATATTACAGCTCACTGAACATTTCAGAATAATATGATATAATTTTATGATAAAATAAGCATGTAAAAGCATGTAGTTGCCAG
>NW_024378801.1:0-8476 GCF_016835505.1 Polypterus senegalus
CTTACAAATTCTCGATCACTCCTTTACTGAGGACTTCTACATACTCTGCAATGGAGGTACTAAAACAAAACAAAAAGCATAACTTAGACTAAGAGAAAGACTATAAACTAAGAGACAAAGTCTGTTTTTAATAACATTGTTTTACAAAAAATAAAATGCTGTAATATACCAAGCTGTACACCACCAACCTACCAACCTGCCTGTAAACAGAATAAACAGCCCAGCTGCAAGCAACACCATCAATACTTAAAATGGTGAAAGCAGTGTGTGCTTACTGACGTCAACAACTGTTATAAATAATTGTAAACATTGCTTATTGTATTCAGCATGCTGTGTCCTAAATCCAGGAAACTTCTGACACTTTTTTCTTAGTCTGGATACCCACAGTACACAAGTCGGTACCTCGTCTCACTAACATATTCCTTCTCTCTGCTTTCTTTGCTTGCTGTTTGACTTTAACTTTACTGTTATTTCCTTGGCTGTGTTATAAAAGGTATAACAATATATAGCAAATAAGGAAGGGGGGTACGTGGGTGTAGCGGGGTGGATTAGTAAGGTGGGATTCAGAAGGTGTATGTCTTAAAGGTTTTTTTATTATTTGGATGTTCTTCTTTTTAAGCCTGCATATGTTGGGTTCATGACCAAGTGTCTGTTAATCGTGCTTTCCCACACCCCTTCATCATTTGCTGTATATTTCCTTTGAGTCCTGTATGTCTAATCATTTTCCTCTGATGATGATACCTGGTAGGTGTTGAAAGCTCAGGAATAAAAGACAATTTTAAGGTATGTGACTCATTTTCTCCCTTTGTGGACTTCTTGCTATAAATATGCAAACTGTGTGACAGACCTTCACTTCTCTTTCTCTCTCTCTCAGACAGAGAGATGTCCCATGGGCTTCTTTTAGTTGTTTCTGTATGTAAATATATGCCAGTATTAAAATAACAAATCACTGTGTCCTTTTCATACTGTTTCTTTATTCTGGGGCACTTGGTTCAATTATTTGGTTTCAGTAAAACCTGAAAAGAAAACTTGATATGTCAAACTTTACTTTGACATAATACTTAGTGCTACTTGTTTAGAGGTCCAAAAGATTGGATTTGGAGTTTGAGCATTCTTCTCACATCAGTTTATGTTTTTCTCAAGATACTATGGTCTTCCTTTCACACTATTAAGACATGAGAGCTTGGCTTTTTGATGACTCTGAACTGGCTCTGTAGAAGTGTACATGAGTGTGTGCTAGTTTGGTAAGGCAAAGCTGTTATGAAATGATTACATTTTCCTTGACCTTTCTTTAATATTTGAAGATTGCACTTTTTTAGTTTGCATTCTTTAACATTTAGAATTCTTTTTTGTCCTCGTCCATTTGAATTTATGCATTTGGAAAATTTAATTCTCTGTCAGAATCTTTTCTATTTTTTATTTATTAATTCCTTAATTTTTTTTTTATTGTTAATTATATAATTTCTTTATTAGTAATTTTTTTGTTGTTTAATAAAGAATAATTTCTGATTTTTTTCCATTATTTATTTGGGCCTGGGGTGGGCTGGCGCCCTGCCCTGGGTTTGTTTCTTGCCTTGCGCCCTGTGTTGGCTGGGGTTGGCTCCGGCAGACCCCTGTGGCCCTGTAGTTAGGATATAGCTGGTTGGATAATGGATGGATGGATGGATTTATTTGGGTAATTTTAGCAGGGATTGCTGTCTTTGTAATTTGAGGGTTCATAATAGTTCCAAAGAAGTAATTGTGACACTTGTGAAGCAAGACTTGCCAACTTTTCTAACCTAAAATAGAGCTAATTAAAAAATAATTGCAACAGTTAAGATGAAAATATAAAATGCAAACTGTAGCTAAAAAACAACACTGCTAATAAAAGATTGTTTTAGTTTTTATAGCTGCCTAATATTTATCAAGCATAGACTACACTTTAATGAGCTACTCAACAGATCTCCCACCCTCAAGTGAATTTCAGACTGTGAATGAAAGGCTCCAAGGATGAAATATTATTTCTTCCTCTGCCATGTCAGATTTCCATTTAGGACAGAGTGAACAGAATTCAGAAACAAAATCTTTAATTCACTGCATAAAGTCCTGTCACTGTACTTCTATGCCAGCCCTGTAAATGGCGGAAAACAAAATCTTAAAAAAGCAACATGGAAAGAAGCTCAGTCACGAACCCAATACCTCATTGCCAACCACCAACTGCAGACTGGAATGCTCAGGGATACATTCAAGATTATCGCCAACTCTATTTGTGATAAGGGATATAATTAAGCAAATACATTCCCTCTGCCTATAAATTTCAGTATATATGAAGTTGAAAACCTTGAATTTTTGGACCACCACACAAAAGGGAAATGGTTACATCTGTTTTTAGGTGAAGATTGAAGAGCAGTGGTACTGTCAGCCATGCCATAAATTTATGGTTTCAAACTATTCACAGAGGTCTGCAAATGAGTATTGTTGCTGAATTCCTCTGCTTCTGGTTCTTTTGGATCTTTCATGTACATCTGATACAACATGTTCAACACTTCTGATATTACCAACCTTGCCCTGCCTGCAACATGCTAATCTCTTTCTCCTGACTCCTACTGCAACACACAAGGACAAGCATTACCTCTTCCTAGAACTCTCAGCATCACACCAAAAAAAATGACAGGAGAAAAAGTAACTAAAAGAAGAATGTGTTATATAGTACCTTTCACCCCACGTTGGATGCCACAAGCTGTAGCACTTATAGACTGTGGACTGATTTCCTAGCCAACCAACATGAATGGAGAGATCTAAGAAAAAGTCGGGTGGCATGGTGGCACAGTGGGTAGTGCTGCTGCCTCGTAGTTAGGAGACCGGGGTTCGCTTCCTGGGTCCTCCCTGCGTGGAGTTTGCATGTTCTCCCCGTGTCTGCGTGGGGGTACTCCGGTTTCCTCCCACAGTCCAAAGACATGCAGGTTAGGTGCACTGGCGATTCTAAATTGTCCCTGGTGTGTGTGTGTGTGTGTGCCCTGCGGTGAGCTAGCGCCCTGTCTGGGGTTTGTTTCCTGCCTTGCACCCTGTGTTGGCTGGGATTGGCTCCAGCAGACCCTCGTGACCCTGTAGTTAGGATATAGCGGGTTGGATAATGGATCAATGGATGGCTTTTCCTTATCAGTGGATAAAAGATCAACACTAAAACACCCACTTTATCCCTCCTTACCTTTTCCCCAATACACATAAAACAACATTCACAGTCGATTATACATGTGGTAAATAAAGACTAACTCAATGAAAACATGCAGCACTGAATAGTTCTTTGACAACTTTAACAATTTTATCAGGATAAATTATTTTGAAATTAAGTGGTGTAATAAAGGCACTATATTGCGCCTGACCTGACACAGAGGCACGTGTATAAAGAAAGTTTTATTTGTCTTCAGCTGGAGGGCACGTCTTCCCTGTGTCCCCCAGCCACAACACAGTCCCAAGCACAATACAGCAATACCAAAAGTACTCTTTCTCTTGCACCACCACTCCTCCCATACAACCTCGTCCTCCTCCACCCGACTCTGGCCAATGAGTGGTGGTTGCTGGCTCCTTTTATTGGGTACCCGGAAGTGCTCCAGGTGGTTGATTGACGACATCTGGCTGCACCTCCGTGTGATGAAACCAGTGCCCAAAAGGGGCCAGCAGCTCCTGCTGCAGCACCCCCTGGCGGCGCCGGTGGGATCCAACAGGGCTGCACCAAATTCCAACCCCCATGAAGCCCTGGGGGAGTCCGAGGCACTGCTGCAACCCAGGGAGGCTGCCATCTAGCGTCCAGGGGGACATGTTGTGTTTCCCATGCTTGCTCCCCTGGTATATATGCTGTAGGGGCATCCTGGCCGGGCATGAACTCCAGCCATCCGTCACAGTGGATAAAAATTATATAATGTCAATAAAGAAATATGTGATAGAGTTGGTTGGTGGACTAAGAAAAAAAAATCCAGGAAGCCTTGCATACTATGCTAATATCACATTTATTTATGTAATAAACAAAAGACATGTTCAGAGGTGAGCTATAACTACTAGTGTTGGAGTCTTCTTTCCCAAAATTGTGTTGGTCACCACTGTCATTTATTAATTTATCTTAGTTTTTAAAAGTATTGCAATGCTAAGGTAAGGTGATTTGCTTTGAAAAGCCTCACCAAAAACAGCTTCTCAACTGCAAAACATCCTTCTGCTAGTAGATTTTGGCAGTGAGCCAGCACTAAAGCAAGTAAGTTGTTTGTGGGAAAGAAGAAATATAGCGCCATGTTTTTGAATTAAAGAACTGGGAAGCAAACCTCATAATGGTGCAGCTGTAGAAAACCACAAATGTCGATGTGAACGTATCCATATTGTTTTGTATATGTGAATTGCTGGTTGACAGTTTTGCAGAAAGTGTGATTGCTGTTGATTTTCTGTTTGATCTGCACAAAATGCAATTAAACATTAGTTCATTGTTATTGGTAGTAGTAACAATAGTAATAATGAGTTCCATTCTGAGAGTATGTTTGCAAGTCCAATTTGTGCATAAGTCCAGCAAAGTTAGCCTAGGCACTCAATGAACACAATGCAACCCCGAACCCTAAACTCCCATAGAAAACATGTACATGTACAGCTACTTATACATAAGAAAGCGCTTTTAAAAGTTATTATTTGTATTTCTGTCATTTCTAGTGCATTTTAACAAAAAAAAAAAGAAAGTCACTTTTTATCCCCATCTCGGTAGAGTAGACTTGTTTACCGCTAGTGAACGAGCCTAGGTATGCAGACCTAGCATATCTCTCTCTCCTCAACGTTTATCAAAAATATATTATTTTTACTGTACATACTGTACAAAATAGCTTTTAAAAGTTAATATTTTTACTGTGAGATTTTTGAGACCCTGACAACCCCCCAACTTTGTGCGCTGAAACTCTGTTAATGCAGGCAAGAAGAATTGCTTGTCTACAACCAGTGTAACTACAAGTTTGGAGGCTCACTGTGTAATGCGTCTGTTGTCCGCTGTTAGATGCGGGGAACATTTAAAACCACCCACTGACTTGGTGTAATAATAAATTTTTCTTTAATATTTTATGTCACTGTCCTGAACAACATTGTTAAAGTCTCCATTCACATGTATATGCTAAGTTTGGCACACAGGGGCTCAGCATTTAGAATTGCCAACCAAGCATAGACTAGATAGCCAAAGACAACTGGAGGATTGTATAGTCAGCTTAAACACAGTACAGTATTTCTGTCCTCTGTCAGTACAAAATCTTCTTTCCTTGTTGGGAGAATGAGAACCGGCATGTAGGCATTATGCTATTGCTGTATTTTGTGGCGGTAGAATTCAGCCCTTTCCTGGCCTTGTTTGGAGACAGAGAAGACCAGCAAGTGAAGAAGAACAGTATAAAAGGCTTGGACAACAGCCAAACCCTTTGAAGCATGTGTCGCAAAGTTCGAAAACCCTCCCAGCGTGGGACACGGAAAATGGCAGACTGTATTGATCCAGACTCCCACCTGGATAAAGTCTTTGTCATATCCTTCCCGTCTGTAACCGCGTCAACCGTCAGTAAATGTAAGCTAATGTAGGCAAAAACACCCACAGTTCCATAAAGAATCTCACAATCAGCCTAACATTCTCATTACCCAGGATTTCCAAATGTGATTGGGGCACATGGGATTGATCAGAGTGGAGTTTGATCAAACATTATTTGGAAAATATATCTCTCATCCTAATGAATAATCAGACACAGTGTCTTCATCAAATATTTTGACCTTCATCAATATCTCATTGGTCAGACACAAGTTCTAGGGATATGACATTCCCTACAACTGACCCAACAAAAAAAAAAAAAGAGGGCTATATGGAACATACCTATGGCACACACTGAGGACAAATATATGCAATGACCATCCTTTACCTGAATTAAAGTGACCACTGCATCCTGCCACTGGTTCTGAGGAGGAGTTTCCCCCTGGAATACCCTCAGAAACAGGGCGATGTGCATTCTGCTGGACAGCCTACTCTTCTGCAGGGGTTAGGTCTGGACCGCGTGGACCTCCACCTGTTTTTTGCTTGTCTACCTTCTTATTAGCTTTAACATGAATGTTTTTTGTATTATATATGATTCTTTATGTCAACAATTCTTTAGTTATATACCAATATTTACTAGCTTGAAGTATATTCTTGTACTTCACTTTAACCTGTTCCCATGTTCTCCTTGTGCTCACGTTTGATTTGGAATTAAATTGTCGGCCACTTTTTGCCAGCCGTCTTTTCTGGTTTGGACTGCTTTTGCAGTGTTACCCCTTGTGCATATAAAATCTTGAAATTCTTCATATCCTTCGAATAAAAGGTCCTGCTCTGCTTGTGTGAAAAAATGCCCCTGTTCTTTTGTCATTTTGTTGCAGCCTATCAAAGACTTGCTGATCATGTTTTCTAGACTCAATATATATGGGCTCTTCAATCAGCGCGTGCATTCATCTCGGATGATTAGATCCAGCTAGACTAATCTACTACACGGCTGCGTTTGAAAAACCAACTTATCCCGGACGAGTTTCACCAGCATTAACTCATCCAAGATGAGGTATCTGATCTCAGATGATTTAAGCGACGTACAGAAAATACATCCTTGGACTTTGTGAAGTGTGGTTTAGCCTCACTTGGGGAGGCAAAATAGTGGGGCGGGAGGACTGGGGGGAAAAGAAAGAGAGCAAGCTATTTCTTTTCTATACTATTAATCTTTATAATTGTAACAATAGGTTTCATGGCAATAACTCCTGGAAAAATTGGAAATTAAGGGCAAAGCTGTCTTATGTAATAATATATTACTACCTCAAATTAAGACTACAGAATGTCAACAAAAGATCACCAGTTAACTTTGTGAGGTGGAATGTTAAAGGTTTAAATCATGAATTAAAGAGAAAGAAAGTATTCTCCCACCTAAGTAGTCTAAAAGCTAAAGTAGTATTTTTACTGGAGACCCCCTTAGTAAGCAAGGATCAGGTCAGGCTGCACAGAGACTAAACTGGCCAAATATTTCATTCCAGCTTTACAAAGAAAACTAGAGGTGTGGGGATTCTTACACATAGAACAATCTCATTTGTTAGTATCAGATGTAGTAACTGATCCTGAAGGGCGATATGTGATCGTCATGGGTAATTCATTTAACTGAAAAGTAATTTTGATAAATATCTATGCACCCAATGTATAATGATAGGGACTTCGTCCAAAACGTTTTTGCGTCCATTCCCAATGTGAACACTCATAAAATTATAATGGTGACTTTAATTGTGTTTTAAATCTAGACCTCGATAGGTCTCCTGCCTCAGCGGTGATGACATATAACACTGCAAAAACAATCACACAGTTTGTAACTGATTTTAACTTATTAGACCCATGTAGATTCCTAAACCCAAATTCAAGAGCATATTTTTTCTACTCACCTGTGCATCAGTGTTACTCAAGAATTGATTATTTCTTCATATATAATAATTTCTTGCCCACAATTAAATCTTGTAAGCACGACCACTTCCCTTTGATCATGAAGCTTAAATCAGTATGCCCAATATATTTGGGGGTTGACTTGATTTTAACCTAGTTTTGTAAAATTTTACTTGCTTGTATGGAATATTGTTTGATTTTAATAAATTCAATAAAATGTTAAATACTAATAATAATAATCTGAGAAGGGAGAGATGGTAAGATGATGACAGAGTCACTGTGTGCATGCTGGAGTTTCTGAGAGTGCTAAAGAGACAGCTCCCATTTGGATAACTTTGAGATGACGATAAACTGATCTTTATTTAGAAATCTGGACTCACCTTCTTCTCTCTTATACAAGTCTGTGGCTCACATATTATTTATGCACAGTATGTTTGTATTGATTTTGAGTGCATCTTAACAACAAACCACCAAGTTCATTTTTTTTTATGTTTTCAGTCAGCTGGATATCGGTAGACTTGTCTTACGGCTAGCGAGCTGGCATATGTAGCAAAAATATGTTCCACGATCTTGCCCTTGTTCTTCAGAATCATGCTGATGGTTGAATGGTTTATGTTATACAAATAAGTGATGCCAACCATCTTTTCACCTTACTGTACTCTCTCAATTATTTTCACTTTTGTTTCCATCGTTAAAGCCTGGCTCTTCTAAGCAGCACATCACCACAGCATTTATACTTAATTCTGGTCATCTTGGGCTTGAAATAAAGCATGTTACCTCAGTGTAAACAATGATACAACCAAAAGCACAATCACTTGTAGAGGATGCTCACACATGACTGAGAATTTAAGCAATAATAGTGTGGGTTCTGCACTCTGCCTAGTGGCAGACACACAGACTAATTTGCGTGATGCCTCAAAATTTATTGGACATGCACATTTGCATCTTTGAAAGTTTGGAACTTGAAGGTTTATATGTAGGGGACTTTCTAGAGTAGTAAAAACAAAAAGCAACTGAATGTATTGAGTGTATACTGCACTGCTCCAAATGTAATGT
>NW_024378802.1:0-16771 GCF_016835505.1 Polypterus senegalus
GAGCTTCTTCCTGTCCTCCCTTTCTGTTTTGCAAGTGGGAACAGCCCTGGACTCTAGGTATACTGTACTGATCTTTTAATCATAATCCAGTGAGCTCAATTGTTAATATTAACTTACACTTTGCCCCACATTGTGTATTTGCTTTCACATTTTAAATAAAGTTACTTTTCCTTCTCTGCTGTTTTCAATCTAGTTATACTTTGTATACCATTGTGAATAAAAAAGGTAATTTTTCATAATGTTCTACTTATTAGAAGTATTGTTGACCTGGTGGTCAACCTGACTCATCTTAAAACATTGTCTCTTGTGCCATCCCTCTTTATAAACATTCGCAGAAGGAGTTTTTCCAAATTTGCTTCATTGTTCAAAAGGAACACTGGTCAACAGTAGAGTACTGGTAAATGGTTTAACTAATAAACAGCAAGAAAAAAATTGTGATTCACTACACTTTTGTACGTAGACTTATTCTGATAAACTGGAAGAACCCAAACTCTCCTCTTTTAAGTCAGTGGGAAACCGATGTGTTATATTATTTGAAGTTGGAAAAAGTCAAATACTCAGTTAGAGGATCCTTACAGACCTTTTCAAAACATGGCAGGATCTAATCAGTAATATTTTAAAATAAGTTCATAAAGCACAGAGAATTTATTAATTTAGGTATGTTTACAAGCCTTAAATTTAACGTCGTTTGCCTTGGTCTCTCTCTCAGGGGTGGGGATCGATCTGTTCTTAACTTAATTTTTCTTTTTGTAAAAACTTGATTGCTTTGTATGGATTGTAATAAAATTAATAAAAATAAAAAAATAAGTAAATAAAACTTCACTTCACTCCCAGATACTCAATCAAGGCATGAGCTGAGAGAAGTTCGTGCACGTTCTAAATTGGTGGGGGGATGGAATAGCCGGCTGCTTATAGCTTCTCTTTACCAGCACATTTAGAGGACAAGGAGCTGGCGTAGAGGTGTGAAGGTATTTAGAAGCGATTTAAGGTGGGACGGATTTATGAGTTTTTTCGTAGGCTCTGGTAATTCTAGTGTTAAGATGAAGTTTATGATGTTCTACTTTAATGGCAAAATAAACTACGTGATTTATGTGGAAATGTCGAGATTAAAGTTGACATTTCGTGCTTTTTCCCCCACTGTGTGCCTTTTTTTCTCTGTACCCTAATAAGCTTTCATATGACACTCAGACAGTGGGCTACAACTCGCCTTTTCAGGCGACTTTGATATGTGACTTCTTTTTATTTCGGCACTTGCGATTTTTGTGAACATGAGCTTTCAAGTTTCTCCAACACGCTATGTCCCCGATAAAATTCCTTTTGTTGATTATACCATGGTTTATTTGAACAAATAGTATGTTTTTACTTTGCCTCCACTTGGTATTCGCTGAAATTCATATATTTTCCCCTGTGCTTTTCCCATTCTCTTTTCACAGAATGCTGAGCTTAAGGGCGATTTATATTGATTTGCATATTCAAATAGCGTAATTCTGGGTGGAGTTGAGGCGTTACATGAGCGCGTGCACGGCGTTAGTTTTCACACTGATCGGGATTTATGTAGCGGAAGCGTGGAAGTTGGAGTACACACAGATTCCTGCATCTGGATTTTTCTGTGCATAAGCACATTTCGGCATTGTGCTTACGCCATGTTATAGTCGAGTTCTACACGGCGTTATACATGAGGCTCCTGGTGCATTCATTCAACATATTTCCAGGGAAAATTGATCCTGTACCTGGAGAACCTGACATTTGTACAAGTGGAAACATTGTGCTAAAGCTTGCACAAGTTATTCGTGGTGCTCTTAATCACTTGCTGTATTTTGACAACTGGTTTTCTTCCTTGGATCTGTTTTTGCAAACAAAGGATACCAGCCCTTGGGACGTGTCAGCAAAGTGCTTTTGCAAAGGTGCAATTTCAAGCTTGAATCCAATAAAGAAGGAAGAGGGACATTTGAAGAGAAAAGGTTGTTGTAGTCAATGTAGAAATAAGAGCAGTCTATGGTTTGACAATAGAAGTTGATCATTGCCACACTTTTCCAGTAGCCCAACCTGTTGTCTAACCTAGAAAAGATGGATAGAAAGTCTAAAGAAAGTGTCTATAGAATGCCAAACATCATCAGCCTACAACAAGTTCATGGGCGGTGTTAATGCCCTTTGACCACTTATTGCACATTATGCATCCACATAAGGTCAAAAGTACTATCATCAGGTTCTTTTTCATTTTGTTGATATGGTCATTGTAAACAGCTGGTTGTATGTCGCGGATTGGATTCACTGGATGTTCCAAAAAGAAAGCAGAAGGATTGCTTGTTTAGAACATCAATTGCACAGTCAATTGTTGCAAGACAAAAGATATGCCAAGGAAGAAGATGGGAAACGCCTTCATCTGATGTTGAAAGTTAGAAAGAAGAAACATCAAAGTCCAGCTAAGGCTATCTCCAACACTGGAAGTCCTTCAGATGATGATCTACGGCCAGTGGTTGAAAGAGGCGACGCTGCACATCCCAAATTGATAGGGCCAGACTGAATCAAATGTTTAAAGTGCAATGTTCACCTGTGCCTCAACAAGAACAACAACTGCTTTCAGAATTCCATGAGTAAGACTTTCTCCTCATGTGACTTTTGTTATTTCATGACATTCTACTGATTTTTGGAAAATTTTTGTAATTTGGATTGTTGACTGGAGGAACTGATTAATAGCAGCATCAATAAAATAATCTACATACCTGAGAGTGGAAAATTGTTTAATTACTATTATGCCTAATGTCGCTAATTTGCATCATAGCTAAATTTAGATCTATTGTACGTAAATTTACAATCTCCACTTAATTTAGCATCTGCTTGACAGCAAAAACACAAATAATTTATTTTTTTTATATATTGTGAATAAATTCAAGCAACAAGGGTTAATGCTTTGCTTCTAAAATAGATTTGATAACAAGTACCCACCAGTCTTGAACTGATAAATGTACACCTTCTGTCTCTCATACTCATGTTGCTGCTGCAAATAAAAACAGTACAACACCCAGCTTCTTCCTGTCCTCCTTTCTGTTTGCATTCGTTGAACAGCCCTGGACTCTAGGTATACTGTACTGATCTTTAATCATAATCCAGTGAGCTCAATTGTTAATATTAACACACTTTGCCCCACATTGTGTATTTGCTTTCACATTTTAAATAAAGTTACTTTTCCTTCTCTGCTGTTTTCAATCTAGTTATACTTTGTATACCATTGTGAATAAAAAAAGGTAATTTTTCATAATGTTCTACTTATTAGAAGTATTGTTGACCTGGTGGTCAACCTGACTCATCTTAAAACATTGTCTCTTGTGCCATCCCTCTTTATAAACATTCGCAGAGGAGTTTTTCCAAATTTGCTTCATTGTTCAAAAGGAACACTGGTCAACAGTAGAGTACTGGTAAATGGTTTAACTAATAAACAGCAGATTTTTGTTTATACCCATTTTAATTTTATTTAAATTAGTTATTGAATAAGTGGTTTATAATTTTATGCTCATTTTTCACGACACTATTTTTTTAACAAAATGGCATTCAAGTCATTTTAATTATAGTTTTTAATACAACCCCAATTTTAAAAAAGTTGGAACACTGAGCAAAATCTAAATAAAAACAGAATTGCAATGATTTGCATATCTCATAAACTCATTTTTCAAAACAGAACATAGGAAACATATCAGATGTTGAAAGTGACATATTTTATTATGACATGAAAAATATTAGCTAATTTTGAATTTGATGGCAATAACATCTCTCAAAAAAGTTGGGTCAGGGCAACACAAGATTGCAAAAGTATGTGGAAATAAAAAGAAACAGCTGGAGGAACATTTTGCAACTAATTAGATTAACTGGCAACAGGTCAGTAACATGATTGGGTATAAAAAGAGCATCTTAGTGAGGCAGAGTCTTTCGGAAGTAAAGATGATAAGAAGCTCACCAATCTGCAAAAAAACTGTCTACAAATTGTGGATAATCCATCCATTCATTATCCAACCCGCAATATCCTAACTACAGGGTCACAGGGTTCTGCACCAGGGGTTCTGCTGGAGCCAATTCCAGCCAACACAAAGGCATAAGGCAGGAAACAAACCAGACAAGGCCCCAGCCGCCCCAGAGCGCGCACACACACACACACCAAGCAAACACACTAGGGACAATTTAGAATCGCCAATGCACCTAACCTGCATGTCATTGGAATGAGGGAAAAAACCGGAGTACCTGGAGGAAACCCACGCAGATATGGGGAAAACATGCAAACTCCACCCAGTGAGGACCCGGGAAGCGAACCCGGTCTCCTAACTGCAAGGCAGCAGCACTACCCACTGTGCTACCGTGCCGCCCAAGCAGGCATGATTCTGACATGGAAATCACTGCATGGAATCAGGAACGCTTCCAGAAACCATTGTCTGTGAACACAGTTCACCATGCCATCAACAAATGTAGGTTAAAGTTCTATCATGCAAAGAAGAAGCCATAGGTGAACATGATCCAGAAACACTACTTTCTTCTCTGGGTCAAGCTCATTTAATATGAACTGAGATAAAGTGGAAAACGGTTCTGTGGTCAGATAAATCGAAATTTGAAATTCTTCTTGGAAATAAATGGACACCGCCTCCTTCTGCCTAAACAGGAAAGGGACCATCCACTTGTTATCAGCGCTCATTTCAAAAGCCTGCATCTATGATGGTATGGGAGTGCATTAGTGCACATATCAGATGTTGCACATCTAGAAAGTCACTGAATACTGAAAGGTATATGCAGGTTTTAGTGCAACATATGCTCCCATTCAGATTACCTCTTTTTCAGGGGAAGGCCTTGCATATTTCACCAAGACAATGCTAAATTGCATACAGCATGGCTTCATAGTAGAATAGTCCAGTGCTGAACTGGCCTGCCTGCAGTCCAGACCTTTCACCAATTAAAAACATTTGGCACATCGTGAATCAAAAAGTATGATAAAGTAAACACAGAAATGTTGAGTAGCTAGAATCCTTTATCAGACGAGAATGGGACAACATTCCTCTCCCAAAAGTCCACCAACTGTCTCTCCTCAGTTCCCAGATGTATACAGACTTTTTAAAAAGAAGAGGGATTCTATGCAGTGGTAAACATGGCCCTTTAGGGATGTGTTGCTGCTATTAAATTCATAATGACCTTATTCTTTTCTTAAAATGGTATATTTTCTCAGTTTAAACATTTGATATGTTTTCTGTGTACTATTATGAATAAAATCACGGGATTATGAGATTTGCAAGTCACTGCATTCTCTTTTTATTTACATTTTACACAAGGTCCCAACTTTTTTGGAATTGGGGTTGTATATCTACCAATGCCTTAAACTAATCTTGCACTTCTTAGATGACAGGAGAGTGATCTTTGGTGGTCTTCTACTGATGTGGCTCATCTGCTTCAAGGACTGAGACATTGTGCATTCATAGATGCTTTTCTTCACACCACTGTTATAAGACTTATTTCAGAGTGTGAAGACTTAATGAAGCCTGGCTATTCTCCTCAGATCTCTCTCACTAAAAAGGTGTCTCTGTCCACACAACCATTTATGATAACGAGAAAGTGTAACTGGTACAGTCGCATAATTAATGTATATGAAATGCAAGAAACATTATTAGGGGTATCAGTAATGCGTCTTTTAAAATTTTAGAGATTTAGGTTCATTAGAGACCATGGTTAGGCGAGTTATACTTCATGATGCATGCTGCAGTGAGCTCCTGCTACGTAAGAGTTGTAGTGTTTATACTATGCTGCGTGTACTTTACGTGAATCTGGAGGAATCCACCTGGTGCAGCAGTGCGAGATATTATCACAGTGAGAACAGGTTTGGCTTCTCTCTGTTGTGATTTGCCTAGAATACCCATTAAATTCCGATGACACCTTACCGCAATATCTCTGTAAATGATGCTTAAATCCATCAATCCAGGGATGTGTCCAGCAAGCACTGCACAGTGAGAAACAATCCTGGACGAGGTTTCAGCTCATACATAAGGTGAATACAAGCACACACATACACTAGCCTCATTTTAGCGGCCCCAAATCTGCATATCTTTGGAAGGAAACCGGAGCACAGTGTGGAATCCAAGCAGGGAATGCCAGCGGCATGACTCCCTGCTGAAACAGCAGTGCTACCGCTCCACCACCGTGTCACCCCCATGTGTGTAATTATTAACAGTATTCATTATTTAAATGAAATTAACAATTTATCTAAAATGTAACATACACACTTTAATGCATTTCATCATGAAAGTGATATCAAGTATAAATCTAAAAGATTCTAAATGTGCAAAGAGTTGGAATATCATATATTTAATGTGTTCTGTGTGGTGATCTATTGCTGCTTGCCGTAGCGATTAAAAACTGGGATGACATTTACGATGGTCTGCTTTAATGATAAAGTAAACTACGAGGTTAAAGTGCACATTTCGAAATTAAAGCCGAAATTTGCACTTTAATCACAAAATACACGTTTTCACCAAGTCATTAATTTTTTTTCTCAGTGGCTCAAATACAGCACTGTACATTATGCTGCTGTTGTGAAGTTGCAAAAAAAAAAAAAAAGACGGCACAGAAGACGGTATTGTGAGACTTTTAAAATGTATTGTGTCATTACGATCAGGAATATGCAACGCTTGAATATAAAAGCACCACGAATACATCTGTATGTCGGCATTTTGCTTCACGACTTCAACCATTCATCAAACATCAAAGCACCACGCACTGATCTCGTAGGATCCGCAAAGCTTTCTGTCATGTGTAGATAGTAAACGGAGACTCTGGCGTCACATTCCATCTTTTAGCACACTGCACCCCCCGACTTTTTGCTGGCACTGAAACTCGTGCACGCATCGCATTAATTTCTGAGGATCTGCTCAGAGTACCATCAAATGAATACTGAGAACATGTGGCAGCCATGATGCGGCGCGTCACATTATTCTAGCGTGAAGTATAAACGAGCCCTTAAAAGACAAAAAATTTAGAAGTCAGAATCATTTTACTCTTTGCATATTAATAATTAAACATGGCTGTAGTACTTTTACCTACACAGTAACCTATAAATAACACTTAAATAATAAATCAATCACTAATCTTATTTTTGAAGCTGGGACTATCCATGAACCCAGTATTAGTAAATGTGAATTTCTCCAATATGTCTTCCAATAGGCCGCCATCCCTTCCACTGTTATCTCATTTTTTTGTACTAAACCCTGGAAAAGAAAACTTAGATTGGGAAAGTTAACGTAATTTTTATTTATGCATTGTACTTTGATATCCCTTGAAAGGCTCTCAAAATGTATTTCTTCACTTTTTGCAGTTGGACTGTGCACATTGTGTGCCTTTTACTTGTGGGTTAAAGAAAAGAATGGATGAAGATATAACAAAAATAATAAAGTAGATTGCCAAATTACAATATACTCAGTTTAAATTAAATTACATTTAAAAAAATATATTTTTTCTGTAAAATGCTATCTAATGTTTTGGCATGTGGCAGTCCTTTCTCATATATGTAATTATGCCAAATGCAGTGTTAATTACTGAAGGCTGATTAGTACAAATAGTTTAACTTGTCAACTATTAATGCTTTAAAAGCTGATATGCATTAGAAAATGGTTATTTGCCAAACAGAATTTTAGCAGATCATTCCACATAAATAAATAAATAGAGGTTTACAAGAAATAACAGAATCTAAAGTTTAAATATTTTGTATCATATGGATAGCTGTTTCTGTTATAGATAGAGAGCACTTGCTGTTTCTACATGATTTTTATTTTAAATGGAAGGGGTGAAATACTGTGATGGCTTATTCTATTTGATTAGCAGCACAAGGTTACTGTAATAAATAACATGCTATTCACAGCACTGAAATTACATGCTTTATTTGTAGTGCTTTTAAACCACAGATGTACCAATGTATATAACAGAAATGTATTCCAATTTCTGTTTTTTTCCTCCAGCTCAGGTTTAAATCACTATCATTTTGTCTCTCTGCTGCCTTTCTAGTATTGAGACATTACTTTAGTAAGTTCAACAATTTCGCCTCCCAAGTTTTAGAAATGTATACAATTGAATTTTTTATACTTCAAGTTTTTTTTTTTAATAACAGAGTGCAAACGAAGAGTTGCAAGGACAAAATGAGCAAAGATACCATCTTTACAATATAATGGACATTTATCAAATATGTACATACCGTACTTGCATACACTGGATTCACTGAATCTCAGTAAAACATTTGATTGCCTCTTGTACTTATGTTACTGCAACTAAAACATAAGCACTTGCTTAACGATCAACATAAAACACCACCATTTAAATGGCATAAGAAATGATTCTCACTAAATTATCCTTGCCTTATTGCACAGTAGCTATTCCACTAAATATTTGGTTTTATTGTTAAGTTAACAATATTTTATTGTGTGTTATACCTGTATGTATACTGATTTTGTTGATTGCCTCACGTAAAAGTATTAGCAAAATCAATTAATGAATTGATTAGCATTATTTGGTACACTGTATCAATCCCTGAGTGTAGTACTAGGGTGCTGTACCGTGTTAGTCATTAAGAATGTAGAGAAAAGCCAAGCAAAATTACATCTTTTATTGGCTAACTAAAAAGATTACAATATGCAAGCTTTCGAGGCAACTCTGGTTGCTGAAAAAAGTTCTTGCAGTGGGAAAGCACCTATAGGCTGGCAATGTAGCAAGAGCTACCTGCAGGTCCAATGATGAAATTCTAGGGTTCTTAGAGCCTTCTCTTAGTATCTTATATTCTGCTTTGAGGCTGAACTTGCTGTAGAGGCCTGGCCTGGAAAAGCTGGCAGTTGTTTGAAATCACTCTTAGGTAATCTTCCTTACAATTGAATGTCAGCTTTCCAATTACTGGGAGATTCTTTTAAATTTTTCTTCTCAGAATTATAGGCATCTATAACCTTATCTCTAAAGGCCTCAAAGAGCTCTTTTAATTTACATTGTCTTTACCTACTGATACAGTTTACATAAAAATCTAATATTTATAATTCCACATATGTTAAAAAAAAATCATCAGGTGCGCTTTTTCATGTGGCTGTATGCTTTACTGATAATGTCTAAATACTATGCACAATGACAAAACTACAGTGATTTTCTCATGTACTATATTAATGATGTTATCATTCATGTCTTCTCTTCAGCCTTTTACATTTTTACATTTTATAGTATCTCATAAAAAGCATTACCTTACAATCTCTGCAACACTCTCAAAATTTTTTAACTTTACTTTCATAAATTTTCATTTTGTTTATAATTTTAATGATTATTTTTACAATAAGAAACAGAAGAAAATTTAGCCTGAAAAAAAAAAAAAACAGAAGCCTTAAAACTACTCTACCACTATTGGCAGATACAGACACACAGTAAATCAAATGATTAGTTTTTGATTTACTGAACACTCATAAGGCATTACTATGATGTCTGAAAGAAGCACATCCAGCCAAACAGTAAGAGTTCACTGCCTCCATTAGTGAGATCACTGGCTTAATTGAATATCAGCTTCAGCCACCTTAGATTTATGTTATCTAATTCTTTAAGCATATAATCAATATCTGCCAAACATTATTTTTATTAACTGGTACTTGTCTTATTTGCATAGATATCACAGGATTTGCTACATAAAGCTTCTATATATATATATTTATGTAATCTTATATCTCACATTTTAACAGGAAAACAGGAGTAAAAGATAAAATCTTATTTTGAGATGAGAATATGAAAACCTTTTTAATCTCCTGATTCAGCACATTTATAGCATCATTTTGCTTATTAAAGTTTTAATCAGTGTGGAACATTGTTCAAGGCTTTGAACTTTGGACTTAGTGAAGAGCCAAGCAAAATGACACCTTTTATTGGCTAACATTGGACTTCAAACCATGAGGTTATGGATTCAGATCCCTCAATAAAATTGTTACCATGAGCAAGCTACTTAACCTGCCTGTGGTCTAATTAGACTAACGAAAGAAATGTAAACAATTGTATCTCAAATGTTACAAAAAAAGTTGCTTAGGATTAAGGTGACAGCCAAATAAGTAAATAATAATCACACACTTTGCAATTCAGGAAATGTAATACTGTATGTAATTTGCTCAACTGATAGGGTATTAGTTCCAAACAAATATGTTATTAGAAAATAATTAAGTTAACCTATAAAATAGCATGCACACATGCATTAAAATATGTTCTTTGTCTATTACTTATCAAGTGACAGTTTAAGTATATGACACAATAAATGTTTTCAACTGGGAAAAAAAGTTTGCACAAACATACTGCAAATGCTGTATACTGCATACTATACTGCAAATGCATCCTAAGATGAAAGTGGTTATTAGAATAAGCTCATAAGTTGTGAATGTTAGTCGGAACAAGCATCACAGAATAAAATAGACACATTCCAGATATGCTGTCACAATGAAGCTGTCAAACACACAAAAAGATTTCAAGAGACTACAACCTCTTCATTTATTCTTCAGTTACTACAATTTTGTTTTCACTATGTATCATCCTTGTCAAAATTCACCTTGAAAGGCAAGGTAACCATGAACTTGTTGGTCCTATCAGTTCTATTCCCAAAGCTCTCTCAGATCAGAAATTCTGTTTGCCTGACAAAATTATAATAGACCTCAAAAATATACATTTGGGCTTATTTTACTGACCACGTACTTTGGGATAGATGAGCTGAAAGTCTTTATTTAAAACAATACTAAGCTTGAACAGAGCAAGTGCTATAATCCTGTTTAAAAGGGGACCTGTTATAGAAAATTATACCTTTTAGAGATGAATGGCAAAATATGTGCTTAGTAACCGGTGTCACAGTGTATCTCCAAATCACAAAAATGACCCATCCTGAATATGCCAGTGAAATGATTACTCCTGATTAATGAGCGTGTGACAGAGCTCAGAGCCGCAATGGTAACTCCTAAGTACTCCTTAGTCTCTGCTGTAATATTAGTTTTTGCTGATTATAGCTTTATTTGCCTTTTTCTGTTTTAGTGTTGGATTTCAAGAAGTTTCTTCTTATGTATAGATCTAAATAGGTAGATTAAAAAATATTATTTTAACCCTATAAGACATATATATGCTTTCTGGTACTTTTCAAGAACTGTATTACCATTAAACAGAGAGTAGCTGTTCAGAGGTGACATTCTTAATTCTTGCTGAATGAGAAGGACATTTGTTTAATACTGGGTAGGAAAGTTGCAATGGTGGAAGAAAGATCTGTGTTGTGAATATTGTGCTAACAAATATTTAATACATAATAAATGGAAGATTCAGAATTAGGATTGAAAAATAAATTAGTCTGCAGATGTTTCATCTTAATAGGTTAAGAACAAGAAAAAATTAGAACAGCATGTTAATCCAAAGGCCTACATTTTGCAAAAATATCATCCAGTTAAGTTTCTGAGATCCCTAAAGTACAACACTGTACTTGGTAATTTATACTGAGAAGAAAAGCGTAACGTATTTTTGTTAAACCCATTAACCAGTTTCTGTCTGTGTTTCCAGGTTCTTGTTGAAGAATTTGTTTTAAAATAGTTGCAGGAATCCACTATACTAATGTCTTTCATATTTCTGAACAACAGACATAGCTCATATCTTGCAACACTGCAATCATCTAGTTGCCTCTCTGTTTAAAAACCGAAGCCCAAATATCAATCAACACAAACTAAACATACCAACTTAGCTGGGGCAGAGGGGAGTATTGCTGTCTCATAATCAAAAGGTTGTGGGTTCGATCTTGGGTCCTCCCTACATTTACTGTTTTGAGTAGAATTCAAAATTTTGCATCTGACTTAACTTCAGATGCCTTGGTGGGCTGAATGAGAAGGCTGCTTGCTGCCTGTGCTGATTACATTTGCAAAACAAAGATGCTGATGATGAGGTCTGAGGGAGTTTAAGGTGGCAGGCATTATGAGATATTTTCATAGACTTCAGGGATTCTAGTGTCAAACCCTAATATATTGGTAGTAAGAAAGCAGACAGATGTATGTCTCCCCTCCTCCACTTGCACCTGGATTAAGGATTTTCTGACAAACTGCTCACAAAGGATTAACCTCTGCCCTCATCTCTCCTCTTCCCAACTGCTCACACAGGATCTCAACAAGGTTGTTTGTTGAGCCGCTACTTTACTCTTTGTACACAAATAACTGCACCCTTATCCACCCCACAAATACTATCAACACTGAACACCAAAAAAACACGGAACTCATTCTGTACTTCAGAAGCACAGTACATAACTGGTTCCTATCTCATCAATGCAAGACCATGTGGAAAGGGTGCACAGCTTTAAATTCCTAGGAACCCATATCTCAGAGAACCTTTCCTGGTCTTAGAACACTACAACAATGGTCAAAAAGCGCAATAGGGACTGCAGTTTCTGATGTGCCCAGGATAAACAACTTGGAGCAAAACCTACCTCCTGATCCTACCATCTGTCTTAACAGAAATTAAGATTCATCAGACAAGGCTAGATTTTCCAGTCTTCAATTGTCCCAACTTAGGTGCGAGTTGTACTGAGTGGTTATCCGAGGTTATCATATCTTTGTTAGAACCAACTTGGCCATTATCCTCTGACCCTCTCATCAAGAAGGTATATACTTCTTGGGAACTGCTGCTCACTGGATTGTTTTAGCTTTTCACACCACTCTGAGTGGCTCTACAGACTGTTGTGTGTGTGGAGATCCGGATGATCAGAAGATACCAAAATATTCAGAGCAGTCCTTCTAGGCGCCAACTATCATGCCACAATTAAAACTACTGAGATGGCATTTTTTCCTCATGCTGATGTCTGATGTCATCACTTTACTGAAGCTCCAGACATGTACCTGCATGACTTTATGCATAGCACTACTACGATTATTGGCTGATGAGATAATTGCACAGATAAGCAGGTGTACAGGTATTCATAATAATTTGTGCCAGTGAGGGAATATATAGGCACAAAACACCTCAATTCATTTGTTTTATTTTTCATGCTTCTAATGTTAAGGCAGGTACGTTTTACACTGTTAATTACTCTGTTTGGGTTTAATGCCAGCTGAGTAGTACTTTCAAGGTTTCCTTTCAATATTTACTTAATCTTACTTTGTTCCATAACATAAACTTAAGTGTTTCCTGCTCTTAACTCCCTAAGCCTCATCCCTAGTTTAAACTGCTTTTGACTGACATACTGTATGCATATGACTTTTTCAAACCTTCTGGTTTCAATGTAATCTGTCCCAGGGCTATTCAGTTACAAATTCAGTTGGGCCAGATTTTCAAACCAAGAAATTAAACTGGGCCAGATATTTTCAGCGGCTGTTAGGCAGCAAGCAAGTAATAACAAATTCTAAACCAACACAAATGAATATGTTGAAAAAGTAGGAATGGCTATTCATTGTTTCACTTTTACATTTGTTCACATCTAACAGGCACATCAAAAAGTGCATAAAAACAAAAAAATGCTATAGCAGAATAGAATCTGAGATAGTAGCAATACTTTTTTTCCACTGAAATAAAACTAGGTACATCTCAAAGTTTAAAAAATCAAAAACGTGGACAGCATTAGCAATGCCATTTGTTTCTCTTTTGAAATAAAATAAATATTTTGGTCATATATGACCCAGGCACATCATAAAGTGCATTTAACAGAATAAAAAGGAACTATCAATTCCATTAAAGCTATAAATGCACAAACCTATAAGTGATTACAGTAAATAACACACATGAATATAACATCTACAGCATGGGTTCATTTTAAATTACCACATGTGTGATTAGCAGTGCCTTTTAGTAAAAAAAAGGTGGCAGTACAAAGTGTTTGGATCAAGTTTTAGGTACTGTGAAGATATATAGCGGCCAAAGAGTCCTAGCTACATGTTTTGTTTTTTTAGTGAAAAAACGTTTAAAATTTGAAATTGCCAAATCATCAAGTATTATAATATCTCTTTACATTTATATAGTGCTTTACTTACTACTCAAAATGCTTTGTGAACTGCAAACAAGGAGGATCGAGGATACAAATCCATGATCTCCTTATTACGGTAGCCGTGCTACTATTACACCACCTGAGTAGGTGTACTGTAGGGCATAATATTAAGCACTGATAATTGAAAATTACAAACACAGAATTTCCAAAATTGAAGAATACTATCTCCAGGTTAATATCGAGCTCTACATTCTACAAAAGATTTGTTATCTAGTCCTACAAAGCAATTAGTGCTTAATTTGTTTGTGTTTTAAAGAAAATTCCAAACTTTTGCAGGTTTTCATCAAATGCAGTCTTCCTAATTCATTCTTTGCTTTGAGTGACAATGGCTGTGATGGCTGATCATCGTCCTTGTAACAGCCATGAATCCATGGAATGGAAGCGTATGAGTGGAGAGCCAAACAATCATATGAAGAGAAGTGAGGAGACAGTGCCTGTAGGTAACAAGGCTCTCAATGGAGTAACAATTAGATTAATTTGTCATTTGTGAAAACCCATGTTCGTCTCACTTGATAAAACTGGAATACAACTAAGACTTAGCACATAACTGATTATAGAATCGTTTAATATGTAGTCAATGTCATGGCCATGGTGCCAGTGTGTACTGTTAACCAAAAAAAATATATATCACTGTATCATAGACTACTACTACTTCTAGAAACACAACAATGTGCTAAATTGTGGTTTGAATGTTTCTAGGGTAGTGGAGAAATGCATTCTTGGTCTGTACTACTGTAGGAATTTATGTAGGAATTTCTGAAGGCTCACAAAATGGGTTTTCTCAGTTTTTCTCTGTGTTTCTGACAGGACCATGACTGGGCAACTTGGAGGTTGCTTCTGGGCTGCATATGGCCCATGGGCCGCCATTTCAATAGGCCAGATCTATCCCATTAGTATTGGTTTCTATATTTTCCAAAATGTCATAAATCTATACCCCACTATCATGCACCAAGACTTGAGTCACATATTAAACCTTCCTAAATTTCCTCAAGGCTACTTGGACTGGCACATTGCGCAACTACAACTTTAGAGATAACCACCTTGTCAGTCCTGCTGTGAATGTGGCAATAAAAGAACTTATTGAGTAAATAAATTCACTGGAAAATACCAATCAGTCCACAAGTACATTGGGAGTATGAGACAGGAATGACAGCTCCACACTACTAGTGTGCCTGTGTTAAAAATTCTTTATAAAACTTACCAACTTTAATAATTTAAAAATGTGAATTGGCATTGTTAAAGTGGCCCTGTTTGTCAATTACTAGTAACAGAGAGTGCATCTCATTTTCCAAACTACCGTTCAAATATATGACTTATGGGCTTTCACTATGGTCATCACATTTTAGCTGCTCTACTAATGAACATTAATTTGGCTTCAAAAACCAAATGAATGACACAATTTAGTGGATGCAGATTCATATTAAGTGGAACATGCTGTTTTGGCAGTCCTGCTAACAGCATGTCTATGAGCTTAATGTGAATCTGCATCCACTAAATTATGTCATTCGTTTGGTTTTTCTATTAAATCAGAACATATTGTATTAATTCGGAGATGTCCCTTGTGCAAAAATATTAAACACCAAATAAATTTGATTTTGTATTTACAAATGGAGCAGCTCTTTTTAATCCCAGAGTTGACAGGCCAGAGGTAGGAGATAGCCACTTTATTTGAAACTTGCCTCAAATATTACTTGCTACAGCTGCTGTTGGTACTCCAAGTGTGCATTACTCCCACATCCCAAAACCTCTGGGTTAAATTACCCAATGACTTAACTTAGTCCTTTATGCGTAAGGGTGGATATACGCAAGGTTTTCCCATCACAACCCTGAGCTGTATATGAAATCAAATATTTTTAACAAGAGCGTTTATGACACTGTGTTAGAACATCAGTCATCTTGTCATCATTTCATCTTCCTCAGTGAAAATCACTGCATTACAAGGTAAACAATTACAGTAATCCCTGGCAATTTTCAGGGTTAGGGGCACAGGACTTCTGTGAATGCACAACTTCATTTTGCGGCCATTTTTACTGTATATTCACAGTTTATTGCACTAAATTGAATGGATACATTTACAAGAAACACAGCATAGAATGATCACTCTGAATTAAATCACATGTGTAAGACTGGCTGCAGAGACAAACATGCATTGTGTCCCCCAGACAAAGTGTATAGTTTAGCAGTGCTTTACTGAACTGTAACTTTTCAGAGAATTGTACTTATAATAAACTTGTGTGTGTGCATAGTAAGTGACAAAAATGATTAATATTACAGAAACAACAGAAATCAACAAACGATAAACACAACCGACACAGTCCAGTTTTGCTGATGCAGATAATGGTGGTGTAGTTATGAAATTAAATTGCCTGTGAATGGCCCCTCAAAGTTATGTAAAGTTTTGCCCTGCCATTATGCCAAATTATGTGAATATTTGTAGAAGCTGGGAACACTCCCGAATGAAAACATTTTCTAGCCCAGACGAATTTACACGAACAAGTGGGCAGGCCAAGAACATAAATCCAGAGAAAACTGTAATCCAATGGGTATAATTGTAATCTAATTGTGCAGTGGAGCGCTGAAATAAAAAAACACCACCATTTGAGATCCTGCTGGTTAATTATAGCTCACTTTTAAAACTAGCTGCCATATTCCCACGTTGCTGGATTTGCCATCCATTTAAGTAGCTGGGCTATAGCATTGTCAGGATAGGTCTCAAAACTAACAAAATAATTTCCATTTAATTACTGATGACAC
>NW_024378804.1:0-27860 GCF_016835505.1 Polypterus senegalus
TCAGCCTTCTACCTACACGGGAAGTTGGAGAATTGGTGATGAGTGAGATTACCAGTTGACATCATTTATGGTCAGAACTACGATGGTATCTGATCATCTTCAAACATTTGACTTTCGGTCTTGATCATTGAATCACTTCCGAACGGCCAGGGCGATTTTCATGACACAGTGCACGTTTCTCATTGGTCGACTAAAAATACTGTAGGGTGAAATCAACCCCTTTCCCACCCCCTTCTGGGTAGGGTGGGGGGTGATCTTGAAGTCTTGTATGCATGTTATCATCCAGTTGACACTCGGAACGACCACCAGAGTGCGAACTGGAGGCAACTGCCAGCATTCTGTATGTTTGAGTACCACCCTAAGAAGGCGGTGGGCTAGGGCTGATTCACCTTACAGTATTTTTAGTCGACCAACGACGAACATGTGTACCAAGTTTCATGAAAATCGCTCCAGCCGTTTGGAAGTGATGCTGAAACATACAAACATACACACATTGACTTTTTTATATATAGTTAATTGATAAATTCATCTTCGATGTATATTATTTTTTCCTTATTCTGCCAAATTCTTAAACTGTTTTAAAAATGAGAGTAATATAAAACAACTTCACTTCCACTGAAAATATCCTAATGTTAGAGGACCAGACCTCAGACAGAAATACAGACAGACGTGTGGGTGACGTGTAATGATGAGAACAGAATGCAAGGACCTGAGGGGCTCTCTGTCACAGAAATCTGTCAGCTGTGGTGGGGATTGTGGAGCTGCTCTCTTGGAGCCACCGTGAGTGGAGTGAAGGGTCTCAGCAGGAGCTCCGTGAGATATCACAGTGGAATCGAACCACAGCTGAGAGTGCAGATTTGTGTTTGTAACTGAAGGCCCTTTTATGTCCCACTTTTTACTCTTTTTTATTTTTTGTTCCCTCACATGCCCTCTGCCAGCTCTTGTGGTTGAGGACCACTCCTCTCATATGTTGGCATCATGAATACTTTTATGTAACAACTGAAGAACATTGACAGGCTGAGATTGCTGAAGGCCTGTGCGTTGGAACTGGGGAGTCCTCTACAGCGCATCTTCAACCTGAGCCTGGAACAGGGGAGAGTCCCGAGGCTTTGGAAAACATCTTGTATCACTCCTGTCCCAAAGGTATCACGTCCTAGTGAGCTGCCTGTTGCTCTGACGTCACATCTGATGAAGACCATGGAGCGGCTGCTGCTTCACCACCTGAGGCCAAAGGTCCGTCACGCCCTCGACCCTCTGCAGTTCGCATACCAGGAGAAGGTGGGAGCGGAGGATGCCATCATCTATATGCTTCATCGATCCCTCTCCCACCTGGACAGAGGCAGTGGTGCTGTAAGAATTATGTTTTTGGACTTCTCTAGTGCCTTCAACACCATCCAACCTCTGCTCCTTAGGGATAAGCTGACTGAGATGGGAGTAGATTCACACCTTGTGGCATGGATTGTGGACTATCTTACAGACAGACCTCAATATGTGCGTCTTGGGAACTGCAGGTCTGACATTGTGTGCAGCAATACAGGGGCACCGCAGGGGACTGTACTTTCTCCGGTCCTTTTCAATCTATATACATCAGACTTCCAATATGACTCGGAGTCCTGCCACGTGCAAAAGTTCGCTGATGACACTGCTATTGTGGGCTGCATCAGGAGTGGGCAGAAGGAGGAGTATAGGAAACTAATCAAGGACTTTGTTAAATGGTGTGACTCAAACCACTTACAACTTAACACCAGCAAGACCAAGGAGCTGGTGGTGGATTTTAGGAGGCCCAGGCCCCTCATGGACCCTGTGATCATCAGAGGTGACTGTGTGCAGAGGGTGCAGACCTATAAATATCTGGGAGTGCAGCTGGATGACAAATTGGACTGGACTGCCAATACTGATGCTCTATGTAAGAAAGCTCAGAGCAGACTTTACTTTCTGAGAAGGATGGCATCCTTCAACATCTGCAGTAAGATGCTGCAGATGTTCTACCAGATGGTTGTGGCGAGTGCCCTCTTTTACGCGGTGGTGTGCTGGGGTGGCAGCATAAAGATGAAAGACGCCTCACGCCTGGACAAACTTGTTAAGAAGGCAGGTTCCATTGTAGGATTAAAGTTGGACAGTCTAACATCTGTGGCAGAGCGACGGGCATTAAGCAAACTCCTGTCAATCATGAAGAATCCACTGCATCCACTGAACAGTGTCATCTCCAGACAGAGGAGTAGCTTCAGTGACAGACTGAGGAGATCGTTCCTCCCCCACACTATGCGACTCTTCAATTCCACCCGGGGGAGTAAATGCGAACATTAATTTTATTTTAATGATTTTCATTTATATTACTATTTAATTTAATATTGTTTCTTTGTATCAGTATACTGCTGCTGGATTATGTGAATTTCCCCTTGGGATTAATAAAGTATCTATCTATCTATCTATCTATCTATCTATCTATCTATCTATCTATCTATCTATCTATTTTTTTGTATGAATATGTGCTATATAAATAAATGTTGATTGATTGATTGATTGATATAACTGTGTATATATATGTGTATAGATGTATATATATATATATATATATATATATATATATATATATATATATATATATATATATATATATATATATATATATGCCAGCAACACTCATGACAATGACAAAACAATTACATTGTCAATCATGTTACATTATTATTAAAATGTTTCCTTTTCTTTTTACTTCTCCGCTGCCAAGCGCGTATTTTGCTATATATATATATATATATATATATATATATATATATATAGATATATATGTATATATATACATATATATATATATGACAACAACACTCATATCAATGACAAAACAATTACATTAACAATCATGTTACGTTATTTTTTAAATTTTTCCTTTTCTTTTCATAACTTCTTTTACACACTACTTATCCATGGTTTAGGTATTCTGCTAGTATATATATATATATATATATATATATATATATATATATATATATATATATATATATAGATATAGATATATACATATATATATATATATAGATATAGATATATATATATAGATAAATGTAGATATATAGATATATATAGATTTATATACATATATAGACAGATATAGATATATATACATATATAGATATAGATATAATGTGTGTGTGTGTGTATGTAGATAGATAGATAGATAGATAGATAGATAGATAGATAGATAGATAGATAGATAGATAGATAGATATAGATATTGTGGCATCCGGCAGGGGCCGGAGCCCGGCCAGGACGCCCAGGAGGACCGGAGGAGGGCTTGTGCCTCCTCCAGACCGCGAGGGGGCGTCAGCCCTGGTTATGTTGAGGGCCTCGGGTAAAGGACTTGGAAGCCCAGCCCTGTAGGGACCCGTGGCCACCGCCAGGCGGCGCCCCAGTGCCTGAATATCCCTGGAGTCCAGCACTTCCGCCACACCAGGAAGTGCTGTGGGGAAGACGACAAGAGACACCCGGACGGCTTCCGGGTGCGCAGCCGGCACTTCCGCCACACTGGGGTGTTTCTTTGGAGGAGTGCCGGGAAGCAGCTGGAGCCCATCCGGGTTCCTATTTAAGGGGCCGCCTCCCTTCAGTCGAATGTGAAAGTCGGGTGGAATAGAGACGGAGCTGGAGAGAGGACTGGAGGCGGCCAGGAGAAAGGCATTGGGACTGTGTGGCCTGGACGTTTGGGGAAACGGTGCAAGAGGCACTGGGAAGTGTACGTGACTAACTGTAAATATTGTGTAAATAAACAGTGTGTGGTGAGAAACAACAATGTCCGTCTGCCTGTGTCTGGGTTCAAGTCCACAATATATATATATATAATGTGTGTGTATTTATGTATGTATGTATGTGTATTGTCAGGGATGCCAGGGGCCATGACCCGGCCGGGACGCCATGAGGGACCGGATGTGGGTCTGCGTCCACCCTGGATCACGTGGGGGTCGCCTTCCTGGTTGCTCTGGGGGCCACGGGTACAGGGCATGGAAGCTCCACCCTGTAGGGGTGGCTCTATACTCTATAACAAATGTTGCTGTTCCAATAGGAATATCTCGGATTTCTGTTTTATTTTAACCTTTTGACAAGAAGCCCCTGGTCAGAGAAATATACCACATATATTGAAAATGAGCAGTGCCGACATGCTAACTATCCATCCATCCATCCACCCATTTTCTAACCCGCTGAATCCGAATACAGGGTCACGGGGGTCTGCTGGAGCCAATCCCAGCCAACACAGGGCACAAGGCAGGAACCAATCCTGGGCAGGGTGCCAACCCACCGCAGACATGCTAACTAAATAGATATAATCTAAGATATTTTAGAATATGGCCCTGGGCGCTACCCCCATGATTCTGACCAACTAAATGGTCTGCACTTAATTGTCCAACTTCCTTCGGGTGCTATGGATCTTGTAATGGAGACTGCAAAAGATTCTATAATCTTTACTCTGTAATGGTCCATATGATGGAGATCTAGTGCCTGTGTCCACAGTGTTAACCAGTCGTAGGACATGATGTTTAAAATTCACCTCGGGTTTTTCAAAAGAGATAGGACGAGTGTGGCGTGTGTTCTGTATTCTCTTTTCTGTATTAACTATTCACAATGACCATAACCCCGAGACCTTAGGTTTTTTATGCCGAAGTACCTTTCACAGACCCGAATAAGAGACATCCATCAAAAGGCTCTTGACACAAAGGAGGCCCAATCAGGCTGGTGGGGCAGGAGTCTCTTTTTAAAGAGTATAAAAAACTTTTTCAGCGACGTGTTTTGACCGGTTAACAATCAGCATCTCTCCGGCTATGTTCCTGATCAGCCACGAGGGTCTACGGACCAGACGGCCCCCTACAACGGCCTGTTTTGACCTGAGGCTATCGTGCCCGACTCCGAGTACTCTGTGCCTAACAGATAGCCTCCAGACCAGCCTTCTCGGCAGGACCTTCTTATGCCTTCAACTGAAGTAAAAAAGAAATGAAGTAAAAAAGAAACAAACTAATATTAACTTTAGACCATACAGCATGTTTGATAGAAGTCTCAGGGTATTTGTGAAAAGACCAAACAAGACCAGTAACAACTAGAAACTGCCTGCCTTGAAGTACAATGAGTGATGAATTGGTGCAGGGCCTGTAACAGCCGTGATCTGTGAGAACTGCACTCAAATAAGACCAGAAAAACGGGATTTACAGGAAACACACGACTGGATCTCAAGTGACAAGCAGGGACTCCTCAAGTACTATAATTATTATGGGCCACTGCAGGAGTCTGTGACAAAGCTATCAGCTTGTAATTCTGGAACCCCTACAGATTTTATTTTTTTCTCCAGCCTTTGGAGTTTTTTTTATTTTTTCTGTCCACCCTGGCCATCGGACCTTACTCTTATTCTATGTTAATTAATGTTGACTTATGTTTATTTTTTATTGTGTCTTCTATTTTTCTATTCATTTTGTAAAGCACTTTGAGCTACATTTTTTTGTATGAATATGTGCTATATAAATAAATGTTGATTGATTGATTGATTGAATACAGAAAGCACACTGTAGATGTGCTCAGAAGGGGCTTCATTGTCGCATATCAAAGACACATGGGGTCTGACTTATCAGAATTCTGTCCAGATTAAGTGGGTCTAAGAAAACAAATAAATGAACAAAATGGACTGTCAGGCCCTTCAAGCACTGCTGTAGTCAGCGAGTGAGCACAATGAACACCAGTTTGACTAAATAGTGAGGTGGGCTACAACCACATGATGTTCACTTTGGACTCAGAGCAGAACTTCAGTACTCGGCACCTTGTCTATCTGTGCCTCACTTATGGGGGACTTCAGAATTCCTAAGTCATCAGTGCTTTAGTAGAAACAGTTACATGGATTGCCTCAGATTCACAGTAAGCATTCCTTCTTGTACTGTTTGTGAGGATGTGATAAACCAAACACCTATAAAAGATGACCATTCACAAAAATTCATCCTACTTTGCAGACCCCAACTTCAGTGATTTCTTTTCAGATAACATTGCCCAGCATCTCCACTCAGGTCATCTTTCTGACTGTGTTGTTCTTATTTTATCACAGAATACATAACAGAAATATGCAATGCTGTTTTCTTGTTTTACTTGAAACCATTGCTCAGGTATTAACAGTCGGCCATGTAGATCCTGCTCTCCATTGATCCTGACCACAGCATCATCTGCCTTCAGACCAACACTTTCAAATCTCTTGTTACCAAATCTCTCTACTTAAGCATCTGCCATCCTTCAAATGTCTTTTCATCCACTAACAGCATGCATTTCTAACTGGGGTGTCCGCACCATGTCACCCTACTTTTCATGATACCCCTGACACTTTGCTGACATCCTTATTTATTTTTCTTTCTGTCCTGATGAGCAGCTCCTACTTCTTTTTGATGGCCCGGATTGTATCCCCATACATTAGCACTGGTTGTTCTGCTGTCTTATACAACTTACAGTTATGTTTTCTAGACGGTCTTTGACCATTTGTACCTCCTCCTACTTTCTTCCATTTCTCAATCCTGCATCAGTTACATGATGGCTGTTTGACATCCACCTCTTGTGTCAAACATCAAGGCCAGATATGCAACTTGGTTGACTTGTTGGACTTGTTCGGCTTTCCATGGCTCAAATTCTCTCATCTGCTTCTTTACGACACATGATAACATCTGCCTTTCTAGCATTTACTTTTAATCTTTTTGTGTTTTATTGAAAAATATTTCTTTTAATACCTAAACTTTAAATTACAGCAAGACAGCAAGGTTACAATCATCAATTCTTGGATTCTTGTTCTAGGAATGGCTTCACTATTAACATCCTAATGTGGCCTCCTTTTTATTCACAAAGAAGAAATTCCAGTGATTATGTTCTTCATTTCCATCCTAGTAAAAAGAAAATCACTCCACAAAAAAAAAAGAAAACTTCCAACTCCCGTGATTTATTACCCAAGCACATATATTCCTAAAGCCGTTTATCATACACCACAAATGACAATTCACAATGACGCTTGACACAGCTGTCTTTTACACAAAACCCCAACAACACGTCACACAAAAACACAGCTCTACACTCTAAAAAATAAAGGGGGCCAGAGGTGTTTTTCAGGGCAATGCCAAAAGGGAATCATTTTTGGCTCCCAAAAGGCCCCTCCACATGAAGGTTCAAGAAAGAACTTTTATTTATTTAGAACTTTTATTTATTAATACCCATGAACAGATGGTAACAGCCTTGTGAAACACCAATTAAAGGGACTCTTGCTGTGTTTCATATCACAGGCCAACTTCAGGTTTTCTTCATCTACGAATGTCCTGCTAAGTACTCTACCATACAGTAAACACTTCATTTTGTTTTTCTAAATACAAGCACAAAGTACAAAGAACCAACTCCATGTGCAAAAACCCTTCTCACAATGAACTGGCGCATTATCGTGTAATGGTTCTACAAAGATCAACAGAACCCACTAATGAAATATAAAATGCTAAACCAGAGTATTCTGAAAACTATCCTCTTCTACAAACTTCTGCCTTCTGTGTATTTCTTTTTCATTTACTCTGTATGTAAAGCAACCTTGGGTTTGTGAAAGGCGCTATATAAATGTAACTTATTATTATTATTATTATTATTATTATTCCATGAAGAACATTTAGCACATAAGCCACATTTACATCAAGACGCTAATCTGAGTTGTTATTGGTTCCACCAAAGAGAATTAATGCAAGTCACGCTTGGCAACCAAGAAAATGAAGTGTCAACCCTTAGCCTGGCACATGCCAGCATAAAAGTGAAGTTAAGCGTAATGTCGTGGAGTTCACAAAAGTCCCATCCAATGAGAAAGAGAACCTCATGTAGTTTCCATTTTTATTTTCTTCTCTGTAGACTGTCTAATTTAGTGGAATTTTTGTTTAAATTAATCTTACTTGTTCACTACAAAATAATAAATCCTCATACCCTAAGCCATTGAATAAAATGAGCACCATTTCAATTGTCATTCATTTCCACCTTTGTCCTGATGTTAATGGAGATTTTTTTTAACATATCTAATGTTGCTGCATTCTCACTATTGATTAAATTATTAATCTGCCATTCGTTACCAAGTGGTAAGATGACATTAAAAACTCTACCGTTTATTAAAAAATGACAATATATATCACATTTAAATTATTGTTCCCATTGCTGTTTTTGTTAGTGAAAGACAAAAGAAAATGTTAAAAAAGTAATAAAAATGGTGTGTGTTCCATATAAACATCATTATATACTGTATATAAAAAAAAGCGTACAAATTCTAAGTCGGAGTAGTTCAGAGATGTGTAATGTCCAAGAAAAGAAAGTCACACTTAAAGACCTTCTAGGACCAACCCTGGTGGGCTCCTGCTGTTGTATTTTAAACCTTCTGCACAAAAGAGGATTAGTAAGAAAGCCCCTTGTCATGATAGTATTTGTATGTACATTTTTCATCCATCCACTTCCACTTATCCGAGGTCGGGTCGCGTGGGCAGCAGCTTAAGCAGAGAGGCCCAGACTTCCCTCTCCCCGGTCACTTCTTCCAGCTCTTCCAGGAGAATCCCAAGGCGTTCCAAGGCCAGCTGGGAGACATAGTTCCTCCAGCGTGTCCTGGGTCTTCCCCGGGGCCTCCTTCCGGTCGGACGTGCCCGGAACACCTCACCAGGGAGGCGTCCAGGAGGCATCCTGATCAGATGCGGGATCCACCTCATCTGACTCGTCTCAATGCGGAGAAGAAGTGGCTCTATTCTGAGCATTTCATTATATTCCCTGCTTTGTGCCCCAATAAATGCAAGTTATAGCCAATATACTAAAAACCCAATTGTGCTTCACTCACTCAGAATATGGAACCAATGTAGGAAGAATATTAAGAATCTTTTATCTGTGGCACCTCTGCATGAGAAACACCTTTTCAAACCCTCGTAAACATATGCAGTTTTTAATATATGGAAAATATTTGGGATTAAATTGCTTAGAGATCTTTATATAGACAACATCTTTGCATCCTATGAACAATTACATGCCAAATGTAACTTTCCAGCAACACATTTCTTTCACTATCTTCAAATTAGGAACTTTGTTAAACAGAACCTGCCCAGTTTTCCTCATCTCGTGCCCTCCTCTATGCTGGAAAAAATATTGCTCAACTACGAGGGCTCAGACAGCATTTCTGCATTTTATAAAATTATTTTACAGTCCATCCCTTTCAAAGATCCAAGAGGACACTGGAAAAAAGATCTCTTAATCAATGTATCAGAAAAGGAGTGGAAGGTATTCACTCGAGCGCCATATGCGCAAAGCATACAATTATTCAATTCAAAATTATATATCGAGCACATCTGCCTTGTTTAAAACTGTCCAAAATGTTTCCAGGGCAAGATCCAACCTGCGAACGCTGCAATCAAGTCCAACTGGGTCACATGTTCTGGGCCTGCACCAAATTAACATCATTCTGGACAAACATTTTAAATTACCTTTCAGACAGCGTTGGTCTCACAATCCCTCCTAACCTACTAACAGCTGTGTTTGGTGGGCTCACAGAGGGGCTTAAAGTGGAGAAGGACAAACAAACTGTGATTGCCTTCACTACACTATTGGCATGCAGACTTATTTTGCTAAACTGGAAGAATCCTAAACTCTCCTCTGTTAAGTCAGTGGGTAACCAATGTTTTATATTATTTGAAATTGGAAAAAATCAAATTCTCTCTTAGAGGATCTGTACAGAAATTTTTCAAAACCAGGCAGGATCTAATCAATAATATTTTAGAATAAGCTCTTAAAGCACTGAGGAAGTAACTCTCTTCTCATTTCTTTTTCCTCTCCATTCATCTTTCTCCGCCTATTAAAGTCATCAATTTATGTATTTTTACAAGCTTTAAGTTTTACTCTGATGGCCATGCTCTCTTTCTCAGGAGTAGGGGTTTGATTTGTTTTCAATCCTAGTTTTTGTAAAAATTGATCTATTTGTATGGAACGATTACAATAAAATCAATAAAAATAATAATAAAAAAAAAACTCAATCTGACTTGATGGAGATGTCAATAGCATGTTGGAGTCGTTAGAGATTTAGAATTAAATTTTATGTCACACATTAGTCAGACTTAATGCACTGCTATCAGGATTGACAAGAAACATTAAAATAAAGAAACAGCGAGCATGTCAGCCGAGTAGCGATTTAAACATTAAAATGAGAATTTCACTCTGCTGTGTACGTGTGACAATACACTTACACTAAACAAACAGAGCAAGGATTTTACATTTTACATCTATCATTACATTTCATTTTTCTTTTTCTATTTGTGAAGCACACACATAGGTGTGAAACTGCGCTACAGAAAGAAATGAATGTCAATGTTGTTTAAAATCTCAAGGCCAGACAACTCTGTCCTGCTCTGCCAGCTCAGTACAATTTAACGTCTTTGTTACCAACAGTCAAGTACGAGATTCTGAAAGTCACCTGCAGCCCTTCCAGTTTTCTGCTTGAGTAGAATATCACAAGTTACTCTGAGCAGTTGATTAGTTTTTTTCTCCTTACCTGTTTTTGTCTCTGATGTCCCGTGAACTGACGACGTGACTTTATTCAGTATGCCGCTGCAGGTCCCTCGATTTCAGCAGATGTTATCAGTTCTGAGGCCAAACCTGAGACTGCAGCAGGACTCGGTGTGTCTGTCAGCTCTCTGGCTGCTGTTCTACTTACAAACACACTGAAATGAGGAAGTTTAAGTTTGTGAATAAAATAACAAACAGGAATGCAGTCTGGTGAGTCTTCATCAGTCAAGGGGCCCACTTTACCACCCGGTGCTCCTTACTAACAGATATTAACAGACACAATTACAATACTGACGTGTGGGCCTTTCTTCAGATTACAGACGCACACAGAGTGGTGGCCACAGTGGCTCAGCGCCTGCCTCTTTACCCTCACTGGTCCATTTTCTCCCATTCATTGCTTCTGAGCACACATTAAAAATCAGGGATGAGCGACATGCTTTGTTCAAACTACAGTAAGTAGCTTATTTCTTATTGAAATTTATTATTTTTCAGTGAGTCATAAATTGTCAAGATTTTCTTAGGATTCTGTCAGTACAGCTCTGGGTTTGCTGTGTTCACAGTTCAATACAGTTATTTTTTTTTACCATTAATAATTATCCTGCTTTAAGTGTCCTACCTTGTGATTTATTATTACTGTTATTTTTTTTCTGATTTTATTCCTTTTTATGAATGCCTCTGTGTTGTTAAACCACCGTGTACAACCTCACGTTTGATACCAAAAACACCCCATTCCCACTCCTCCAGTCAGACCTGAATGATTAATCTGAGGAGATGTGACTGTCGCCAATGTACAGTATAGACAGGCTGTGTATGTGTAAAGGTGAAGATCACTTGATCTCAGTTGCATGAAAAGGTTTTTGATGAAAATTGGATGACTGAACAATTTCTCTTTCATGTCTGGACTGTGAAGTTGACATTCCTGAGTGTGCAGAGATTTCAGGTCATTTAGTGGCAGAAGACCCCTTCAGTGTTGTCAGTGGAGGTCTTCTGTTGTGTTTGTGTCAGTTTAGAATGAGTGACTGCTGCTCAAGGATTATTTCCTGCTGAATGAGCTGAAAGAGAAAAGAAAAATTAATTAAGACATGTAACAAATGTCAAACTCGAGTGCATGTGATGTCAATAATGTCATACAGTACAACAAAGGGCAATCCCAGCAATACAACAGAAACACACGCAGCATTCTGTGTTGTGCAGACTTCAGTTTTTTACTTTAATGCTTGGAGGGCTTCAACAGCCACATAGCAGAGAATTAGAAATCCTTTACTGGTCATTGTAAACACACCACAGTCCACTACAATGAAATGTGACCTCTGCATTTCACCTCCTCAGTGTAGGGGCAGTTAGGAGCTGTTGAGCAGCACCCAGAGAGCAGTTTGGGGGTCTCAGCACCTTAATTAAGGGTACATCACTTGAAGTAATGAAGGATGGGTGAGGATGATTGAGAGTGGAAGGTCACTGATCTGGTATTCAACCAAGCAACCTTCTGTCCAAATGCATGCGTCTCTAAACTTTAGGCTACCGCTGCCCTTTCCATTTTTATTTTTTTTAAGAAATATAGTAATAGAATCAAGCCTTGATTAATTTTCATTGAAACAGTTAATACCATGTTAGCAGAAGAACACACACTGTAATAATCTGAACTTTAAACCTCCACCACTTGACTGCCATGATATCCTCACTAAATTAAGTTCCCTTCACACGTCTGATTGGTAGCCCTTGGGAGTTGCTGTAGGGAATGGTGGGACCACTGGCTTTGGCCTTGACATCAATGAACTACAGAAGTAAACCCAATCAACAGTTCTAGTTATACCAATCAATTTAAACAACAGAAGAGAGATATCTGCCTAGCACTACCTGTATATGTCGCTTTTACCATTGCAGTCGTACTCTCTGCATTTAAATAATGTCTACACACATTGGCTCGTTGAAGTTCAGCAAATGATGGATCTGCTTATTTGGACAGTTTTGTGGACATAAAGTGTAAGAACACACATCATAATATACTGTACATCAACCTCAAGAGTCCTTATTTAAGTCTAACGTAGATAACTCATCACTGTCAAGAAACTACCTGCAGACGGCCTGTTGCCATTGCGGGGGTGTCTTTTGAGGCCAAGGGTCTACAACATCTGACAAGAATTCTGAAGCTTTCAACACCCAAATATATCAATAGTGAAATTTAAGGGAGGAATGTTATTCTGAAGTAAAAACATTAAAACAACATGCAAACATGACCAGCATTTCTCAATGCCCTTGCATAGTTTGAATAGTGTGAGATGCCAATCAATAGACATCCATCTTGGGATAACATTTGAGCAAAATAATTTCTCATCATCAAGAATTTACTAGCAGGTAGTGCTGGATGCCTCAGTTGAGATGTTTCTTGGGGTCACAGATCTGCAAGATCAACTTTAACAGAAAGCAGGAACAAAGGGAGTGTGTGGAAAGATTACACTTGAAATTGAAAATGTAAAGGTGGAAAAAGTGATTTGGATGTTGAAAATCAACACTGAATGAATAAATGGAGAGTGTTTCTCAGTATTTTGTTTCTCAGTGTACGGTTTGAGAAGCCTCCCTTTCTACAACAACTTTACTTACAGGAGTAAAGCTCATGGATACAGTGGTCAGCTGAGGATGTGACTACAGAAATAACTAACTGCCCCTTGTCCTCAGCCACGCTGTACACGTTACATTCTGATAGGGCACCGTGATGATGATGTGGTCCAGCCACAATTAGGGCTGTGAATGATTTAGGGCCGATTCATGGATCCCTCAGAAGACCCCTGCTGCCTCCTCCTTCATCCTCACTGTCACCAGCTGATTGGGAAGCAGTTGCTAAGAGTTGACTGCTCAGCCTGGAAATGCAAGAAAACAAATCCAACAACAGCATTTTGTTACACATCTAACAGCACAAGATATTCATGATTTCCATCCCTCCTGGGATTTTCATTGTATTGTGTGAATGCGATGGTTCTGGGAATAAGGCCTGTGGTTTATGAAATTATTTCCTGAAAACTCAACCTAGGAATATTCTGAAATTAATAATTAATAATTGCAAATAGCAGTTTATTGTGAGTTTTTTTTTTTTCCTCAATGATCAAAGTGGGTAGCAATGCCAGGCTTACCAACACACAGCAACTTCACAGACTACTTTCAAATATAGATAAATCAAGATATGAACGAAACAAATGAACAGAAAAGTTTAATGTGGATATAGAGAGAGGTGGAGAGAGTGTGTGGGGCTCAAAAGTAAGGAAAAAAAATGTCAAGTCCCCCCTGTCGGGAAGCCGCGCGTTCACACCGAAGAAGACATACCCCAGCTGCCCACATCGGGATCTTCCATCTATGCGATTTTCAGTTAATTTGGGACTTAGTCATTTTTTGAGCATCTGAAAATGCTTGTCACCAAAAATCTCTGGGAGGGTGTCAGCTGGGGCCTGCGACCCCGGGGAGGTCACCAGTCTGACCACTGGACCCGACCTGAGGAGACGGTTCAGAGCTCCTCCAGAGGCGGCCGTTGGTGTAGGTAGGGTTTCTGAAACAGCCAAGGGTCATCCAGGTAGTGCTTCTGGACGGCCACCACCCGACGGTGGAAACTACCTGCCGACAACGGAGTGAATCCCAGCCACCAGGGGTCGGTTTCGGCCCCTCAGCCTCCTTAAGGATAATAATAATAATAATTCTTTGCATTTATATTGCGCATTTCTCACTACTCAAAGCGCTTAGCAAATGCAGGTTAAGGGCCCAACAGAGCAGAGTCCCTTTTTGACATTTTACGGGATTCAAACCGGCAACTTTCTGATTGCCAGTGCAGATCCCTAGCCTCAGAACCACCACTCCGCCTAAATGGTACTGAAGGAAAAAGGGAAGGGCACTGGGCCATCCATCCCCTTCCGCAACTCCACCAGGGGCTCACTGCCTTCGGGAGGGATGCGGATTTCACCCAGCCTCCATGGTTCTTACCTGGGCACGGTCGGCCCGGCTTCTGCTCCTTCTGGAGCTCTGGTGGCCGCATGAAAGAAGCACAAAAAATTTTTGTAAGTAAAAAAAAAGAGCTGTCAGGAGAGGTGCTGGGCCAAGGTGGATTTTGCCCGTCTATCCACAGTCCATTAGGATTTCCACTCCATGTCCATGGACACTTGATGGCAACCAATCTAGTAATATGGAGAAACATATCAGAGGAGATTGGTCTTGTGAGAAAGGTACCGGGGTGCCCTTCTGCCTTAGTAGACCAAGGTGTGCCGAAAGCCTGCTGCCAGGGCTGACGACGCTCTCTTACATAAATGATTTAGACATGGGGTCATGTAGATATCTTACATAACCATCTGTCCGTTTTTTACATGACCCCATGTCTGCTTTGGTTTTACATGACCCTGTGTCCGTTTTTTACATGACTCCATGTAAAAAGTAGCAAATTATGGATCTTCACCTCAACTCTGCTTTAAAACAAATTGTGCAATGAGAATTTGAGGCAAATTCACAAACCAAGGCTGAGGTTGAAATGCAACATTAAAACATGGACGTTCAACCCCACCGTAGAACCATCATTAGTTTAGTTGAAGTTTATTGTCATAGATATGAAATTCTATCTTGCGTGTTTAATTAGCATTCACTGCCTCCATGATTAGTGCTGCGTATTCTGCCAAGGTTATGCAGAGAGTAATTAAGCACATTATTATTATCTTTTTTTTTTTTTTTACTGTGTCCTGCTCGGCTGTGAAGCAATCAGAATTGATGTCTGAATGCTGGCGACTAGCCTTACAGTTTTTCTCTCAGGTGGAGCGTTACAGCTTCTGCTAACATCACGCCTGATACCAAAACTTTATTAGAAATATTTTCAGAGGTTTTTAAGATTCGAACCGGACACGGAGACAAAGGTGAAAGAAAAAGAAGAGAGAAAAGGAAGAGGTGGAGGCAAAGGGGGGGGTGTATAGAATAAACAATAAATGAACCAGAATCCGCTTCTAGACCTGCAGAAAGAGAGGGGGGGAAACACAAAAAAAAAACAAAAAACCACAAGACAAAAACATTGCTGCATCAGCTACATGAAGATATATAAAAGTAAAAATGTTTACTGACAATCATACAGTAATTATTACTAAGGCATTTAGGGCCAACCACAACCTTAGGTCATGTGCTGAAGATGTCCAAGTCATACTTATGAAAGCACCATGTGAGCACCTGTGTGCGTACACACGTTGGTATTTATGTAAGGTTTCTCTATAGGAGCATCCAATAGTGAGTGTGAAGGGCCACAGACCTGCCCCCAAAAACGTGCGGAAGATGGAGGGAGTTCCAAGCCCAGAGATCCAGAGGTCACCCCAGAGCGGAGACCCCAGGGAGGCCGTCACCAGAGAAGCCCCAACCCCCACTCGAGAGGCAGAGGATCACCCGGGGTCACAACCAGCAGCCGGCAGAGTCCCGGAGATATCAGCGGCAAGCCCTCAGGCCCGCCGCAGCCGCTCACCCCGAGTCGGCCGGGCCGGAACCCAGCAGCCGGGACCCAAGGGCGATCCACCCGATGAGGACCCAACAGAGCCCAGGGACCAGATCCCACCAGGCAGCCACCGGGAGCGACCAGACAGATGCTTAAAAATAAATAAATAAAAAAAATGTGGCAGGAGGAGGTAGGCAAAGATGTTGTAGCATTGCCAGATGTCCCAGGAGAGGGGAGGAGTCCAAAACCCCCACCTGACATATACAGTCACACACAAACACAGTCATACACTCCCTCCCTCATGCTCTCACATACACATACAAAAGACTTACAAGGATGTACACCAGACACCCATTAACACTCCCCATATACACCCTACTAACTCTGGTCCCGGTGCTGCCATACCTGAGGTACAACCATTCCCGGACGCCAGAGTTAGCCCCGTTCCGCTGGGGTAATAATGAGCAGGCACCCCGTCCAACGCAGAGCAAAGCAACCCACCACTCCAGACCACAGGCAGACGGCCAGCTCCCACTCCTAGCCTCCAGCCCCGGGCAGCTAACTGAGAACAGAGGTGTGAGAAAACCTCTAGTCTCACTCCTGCCGCTCCAATGTAATATTGATGTGTTGATAAGGTGCATTTTGTGGTTGGGGGCAGGCAGTGCTGGCATCATGTGGCCTACACCAGCTGATGCCAACACACAGCCCCACTTCCCCAAAACTCTCCGTGACTAGGTGCAGTTTAAAATTGGAAGTGGGCACCGGCACTTGGAGTGAGGCTGAAATTTCCCCCCACCGGATGCCGTTGAGTGTGCTCACTCCCAAGGCCCTAAGTGTGCATTTGTGTGGAATGTTGTTTGTGGAAGTGTTTAATGTGCAAATAAAATTGGGGGGTAGGCTGCCACAGGACTGCAGAAATGGGATCCATACCCCACCCCTGACTTACCCACACCCCAAGGCCCTATGTGCATGTTTGTGTGATGATGTGAAGGAGCAGGAGAGGGAAATGTCTGAGGATGGGGAGGAACGGCTGAGGGGCCTGAGCCCTCCAGGGAGCCAGCTCCCCTACTGGCCCCAATAGGCACCTCCGCTCCCAAAATCCACCCAGGGCATGGAGGCCCCAGTCTATCTAGCCACAGCCCAAAGCAGCAGCATAACAGAGCCCCACGGAGTCCGAGGCCACCAACCCACACCACCCCAGCAGAATATTTACTTCCATCCCACATTTACTCAACATTCAGACTAAGTAAGACATAAGACACCCAGGTAAAGCTGGATCCTCCCCCTCCCGGACATCCCCCTCCCCCATGGTGGAACAGAAGTGTTCTCATCCTGAGCTCCCGGAGCCAGGGCCCGGCACTGCCCCATGTTCCGGCCCTCTTCCCGCAGCGTACATGCCAGGACCCAATCCCCAAGGCCCCACCCAGATCCCCATCCGGGACGGCGCCCTCATACCCCAAGCCACCAGGCCCCACCCAGACCCACCCAGGGGCATGCAGCCACCAGGCAGCGACCCGCAGCCACCGTCAAGACCCCCCAAGGCCCCACACACAACTACCAGAAGTCCACCCCCCGAGGCAACCCAAGCACCACCAGAGTGGGGCAGCAGCCCCAGCCCAAGACCCCCCTAGTGAACCCACCCCAGGGATCCTCCAGATACTCCAAGCTCAGACTCTCCACCACATCAACCACAGCATCCCGCAGGACAATATCAATGACCCTCCATCATCGCTATGTGATGGAACCGATCAAAGGAGCCCAGAGAGATTGATTTGAAGTGGAGGCAGAGGCTGTCTCAAGTGTAATATGATCCAATAAAAGATTTCTATACTGGTTAATGCAAAGATTATCTTTGTTTTCCAGTTTATGAGGATAGTTTTCTTAGCGATGCATATGGCAGTGAGAACCACGTGAACCAAATTTGTTTCAATCGGGACATCCTCTAGGTTCCCCAGCAAGCAAAATGAGGGGGAAGTTGGGATATCACATTTCAGACACTTTGACAGGTCTTCACATACTCTATACCAGAATCCCTGAACAGGTGGACATGACCACAGTGCGTGGATATAACTGTCAGGAATGTTGTCTGTGCAGGTGTCAGATGGCACAAATCCCATCCTGAACATCCGATGACCTGTATAGTGTACTCTGTGTAGAATTTTGTATTGAATTAATTGTAAATTGGGGTTTCTGATCGTTTTAAAAGTTTTAAACAAGTTTGGGACCAGAAAGTCTGATCAAAGCTAACTAATAGATCCTCCTCCCATTTGCCTATAGGAATTGCTATTGTATCATCTATTTTGGTCAATGTTTTATATACTTTAGACAGTAATTTGGGGTGTTTGAGATTACAGAAGTCTAATACCCTTGATGGTGTTTGTAATTCTACTTTATTAAGCTTAAATTTTTCTTTAACTACTGATTTAATTTGGAGATATTCTAAAATCTATTCTTGTCTATCCCAAATTGGGAGACTATTCTGTTAAATGGAATGAAATCCAATCCTTCAAATATGTGTTCCATGTATAGAATTCCTTTACTTTTCCAGTATGGGAGGTTCATCATTTTATTGTTTTGCAATATGTCAGGATTATTCCAGATGGGTGTGCGTCTGCATGGAATTAGTGAAGACTCCGTCATTTTAGATATTCCCACCATGCTGTCAGTGAGGTACTGATATTAATACTTTTAAAGCTTTCATGCTTTCTTATTTTTGAGCTAATAAACGGTAGGTCCGAAAGCTCTATAGTATTGCAAAGTGTCTGTTCTACATCTAACCAGGACTCATCCAGCGGGTTATGTTGCAACCATCTTGGTATATATTGGAGCCTGTTGGTTAAGAAATAATGATAGAAGTTGGGTAGATCCAGCCCTCCTCTATCTTTGGTCTTCTGTAGTGTTTTTAAGCTAATTCGTGGAGGTTTATCCTTCCAAAGGAATTTAGTGATGGAGGAGTCCAGGGATCTAAACCAATCAGATGATGGCTTGTTTGGGATCATTGAAAATAAGTAATTGATTCTTGGTAAAACCATCATTTTAATTGTGGCAACCCTCCCCATAAGTGATATCGGTAAGGATTTCCATCTAGCAAGATCATCTTCCACTTTCTTTAATAGTGGGATGTAGTTTAGTTTAGTTAGATCTGCCAGCCTGGGAGACACATGAATGCCCAGGTATGTAATATTCCCTGATTCCAATTGTGTATTAAGGGAATTGACAAAAGAGAAATTAATTGGGAGAACTGTGGATTTTAACCAGTTTATTGAATAATCTGAAACTCTTGAAAAGGAGTTTATTAGTTCAATTGCCTGGGAGAGAGAGGATTGAGAATTCTGAAGAAAAAGTAACACGTCATCTGCATAAAGACTGATTTTATGTTCTATGTTCTTACACTTTATGCCTTTAATAACTGTAGTTTGCCTGATTGCTGCTGCTAGTGGTTCAATAAAGATAGCAAATAGCGAGGGGGAGAGTGGGCATCCCTGCCTGGTCCCCTCTGAAGACAGAAGCTATCTGATGTTTGGTCATTTGTCCTGACACATGCTGTTGGTGAACTGTATAATATTTTTAACCAGTTTATGAAGAAGTTTCCAAAACCAAATTTATGTAAAGTTGCAAATAAGAACTTCCAGTTAACTCTGTAAAAGCCTTTTCTGCATCGAGAGATAATATACTGGTTTCCATGTTTCTGCTGTAAGAAAAGTCTATTAAGTTAAGTAATCTACGTGAATTTGTGGATGAATGTCTCCCCTTAATGAAACCAGTTTGGTCTGGATGTATTATGAAAGGGGTTACCTTCTCTAATCTTTTTGCAAGGGCTTTACAAATTATTTTCAGGTCAACATTAATAAGAGAAATGGGGGATAGCTGGTAGGAAATATAGGATCTTTGCCTGGTTTTAACAGGAGACTAATGTTGGCTGAATTCATGTTTGGCTGTAGTCTACCATTTTCTTCTATTTCACTCATCATTCTGAAGAATGTTGGTGCCAGAATGATCCAGAATTCTTTGTAGAACTCTGCTGGAAACCCATCTGGACCTGGAGCCTTCCTATTAGGCATGGAGTTAAGAGCTTCCTGAAGCTCATCTGATGTTAATGGCGAGTCCAGGACTGTAGCTTGGCTATCTGATAATTTAGGACGTATTATCCTGTCTAGAAACTCATTGATCTCATTATCTGATGGGTTAATCTGTGGTGAGTAGGCTGTAGGCTGGTTATTTTGTTGTGGACAGAGTCGGGGTCCCTTTAGTTAGCTGTTGGGGGCCCTGCCTGTCTATGAAAATTGTAAAATCTTAGTAAATTAGGGATCATTCAGATTCTTTAAAAAGTACTCGTGCACTTGAACCAAGTTTATATTTTAATCTGAATATTCTGGGAGCAGGGAGTACAACACCCTCGTCTGCTGTCATGCTTGATTCAAAACAGCTTTTCCCAAAGAGAGTATTTATAACCCAGAGTAGAATTTTTGACAAGATAAGAAAGTTGTTCTCTACATTTGTAATTTAATGAGTTAAAATCACATTGCTGTTCTACTCCTGAATTTGTGAGAGACAAGGAGAGGGAGAGAAACTTTAAATCAATAAAGAGGTTGGGAAACAAAGGCATATCCTAGCAGATGATTTCCTTACATCAAACGGTTCATTTTTTTTCTTACATCAAAGGGTTAAACTTGTTGTGGTGGCTCAGAATACGAGTGGTAGATGATAAACTCCTCTTTACCTTGAGACGCAGTCTTCTTTTTACAATAGCTGTGTCTTACCTGTTATTCCAGTTCTTCTGGTCTTATTTGAGTGCAGTTCTGATCATATCGTGTAATTTCACCTGAGGCCTGCATGGCTGTTACAGACCACCCTACTCAATTCTCCTTTCAGTGTATTTCAAGGCAGGCAGTTTCCAGGTTTATTGGTCCAAAGTATCTTGGTAAAATAAAACTATTACACCACAGTGTAATTTAAACTTGCCTCATATGGACAGCATACCTACATAGAGAATATTGGAATAAAGTGCCATCTTGGTGCCGTCATTTTTTCTTTTTGCACGTTGTCATAATACAACAAACTTTAAAATCTGCTTATTTTTTTCTTACAGCTCCCAAGTATTAAGTTGTATTTCATTTTGGGTCTCTTGTCTGGCTTGGGTTCAAATTCTCCTTTATGGTTTTTCAGGTCATTTCCGCACCCTTGATTTGTGTTAAAGTCACTTTTGTTTATTATTTGCTGTGTTTCATTTGCTTTTTGTTATGTTCTTGTGTTTTGTGTGCAATCACATGTGCCACATACTGACGTGTTTACAATGAGACAAATGTTCTCATATGACCTTTTTGGTCAGCTTTCAGGGCTACCACAATTCAAGTGGTCATGGGGACTATATGGTTCAGATTACACCTACACACTGGAAGGACTGGGGGAGAGACCTTCACAGAGCATTACCTGTGCCAGACCACTAGATGGCAGTCCCCCTGGGTTGCAGCAACCACAGTTTCCCAGAGAGCTTCATGGGAAATGGAGTTCTATGACTCTGTTGGGTGCTGCGGGTGCCACCAGGATGTGCTGTGGGGACATGGAGCCCTATTTATTGAGACTCCAGACCTACCTGGAAGTGCTTACAGACCAAGCCTTCAGGACACCAGAAGTACTTCCAGGATTACTTAAAAGGAGCTTCTTGCTTTCATTCCAGGATCCAGAGTTGTGCCTGTTGTCTTTTTGTATTGGGTTTGGGGAGCTGTTTCACCCCCTGGTGGCCACAAATGACAAGACATTGAATTGCTGAAGTTCAGAACTGAATAGCTATTATGCTTTCTGTAAATGTAAGTAAATGTAAAGGTAAATGTATTTAATTGTGTTTAGGTGGATTTTATTTGCTTTTCATCTTGCAGTTAGGGATCAGGGAACACCAGTAAAACCAACACAACCCTCAGCAACCTTCAGGGTCTTGTCACAGAAGGTCTCCCACATCACATTAGGATCAGCAGTCGTACTCAAATCTGAAAGTTCCTCACACAAACTGCATGCAAACTCATTAGAAACCGCATGCTCTTGGAGTCTAGCCAAGTCCAGGCTCATTATCCTAGCAGGTTGAAACCTACTGTACCTAAGCTGGATCCTAAGAGTAGCAACCACAAGTCTGTGGTCAGAATTCACAAACTGGGCTCTTCTGTAGACTCTGCAGTTTTGCAAGAGCCTCCAACATCTGCCCATGAGGATGTGATTGATCTCCTTCACCACACCACCACTATTGGAGTACCAAGTCCAACGATGCAGTTCAGGGTGCTGGAACCAGGATCCAGCGATTCACAGCTCCTGACCTTTGCAAAGTCAAGGAACATGGTGCCACTTTCACCATGGTCACCAGACCTATGAGGACCAAGACAATCCTCATAGCCAGCCCTGTAAGTGGCAGTGGTTGCATTAAAGTCACCCATGACCAGTGGAATGTCACCTCCTGGGCACCCATCAATGACCGAAGCTGCGAATAAAATGTTTCCCTCGCTGAGACATCGCTCACTGCGGTCGGAGCATACACTGAGACAACAGACAAGGCTCCCAGAGAGTGCAGTAATCCGAGTCTCATAATACGCTCATTGAAAGGAGTAACATCGGACACCAGCGGAAGAAGCCAATCCGCTACAGCAGTGGTTCTCAACCTGTGGGGCAGGCCCCCCAAGTGGGGCGCAAAGATGTGAAAAAGAAAACAATCGAAAATATGAAAAATACATCTATTGAAACCAAAACAAATTAACTTAAACTACATTTTGATACTAGAAAAATAAATAGAGTTAGATAAATGTCGATAAAAGTTAAGTAGGTATAATAAAATATGCATCTACATTTCAAAAACGTTAGAAGGGCCGTGATTAAAACTGTTATGAAAACTCGGGTCACAAATACTTAAAGGTTGAGAAATGCTGCGCTACAGCAACAGCTACTCCCTGATTATGACAGCCATCAGACCAATAAAAGGTGTATCCACCTACAGAGATCTGTCCAGTCACCGGTCTGCACACCTCAGAGAATGCTGCCACTGAATTGCAGGGTTTACACAGCTACTCTGACAGCAGAGGAAGATGATCATCTTGCCAGAGACTCAAGACGTTCCATGCACCCACCCTTATGGGCCGCCTCAAATTGGGACCCGAGTGCTGCCGTGCAGTGGGCAATGCCTCAGCACCACACCAGTTCCAATCCCCAACAGACCTGAACCTGTTGGCTCTCCAATGATTTCGACTTTTCTGGGGATGGGACTCCCGAGAGCTTTCCCCCATTCCCTTCATGATGCGAGCAGCCTTCCTATGGGCAGCTGCAGCAGAGCTACTCCCACGGGGAGCAAAAAGGAGTCCTTTCTGTAGTCTCAGAGCTTTGTGAAGTTTTTTTTTTGTTGTTGGCAATGCAAATTACAAAATATAACTAGGGAGTTAAGTGTCAGACTCTCACAAATATAGAGCACAATGCCTTTGAGTGTGTTGAGGCTTCACAAAGCCACTTCTAACTGCTCATGTCTGCTCAGCACTTGAGCACCCTGGCGGTTCATTAACCAGTGCACATGTCTGCTCGACGTTTCAAACCGCGCTAGATGGATTATTAATCAGAGTGTATGTCTGATCTGAGTGTCGAACCTCATTCCAAATTTCATTAATCAGTGCACATGTCTGCTGAGCACTTTGACTCATTATTCATCGAGCTCTGTTTGAAGTACAAATGGCATCGGCAGAGTTCAAAATTGACAGTTGAAATGAATGTGATGTGGATGATCAATACATTTTAAATGATTGTTCCCAATAAGACTTAGTGGCAAGAAACAAAACTATAAATTATACATTGTGCAAATGCTGACTAGTAGAATGCATAATGCTGCAAAGAAGAGCTTTAGTAATACGGGTGACGATGCCTCTCTCACTAAAGTACTTTCATCTCATAAATATCCCATCTTCACCTCCTGCAAAGTTTTCATGCACGCTCATTTTTCTTCTTTTCTACGTCATATACTATACATCTATTTTGCGGTTCTGCCACTCGCATATGGGGATGCGCTTGTACAATTTAAACTGATTTTTATTTTCATAGGAATTGTTACATATGCATAATAGAACTAACTATTTTACATTACAGCGAGTAATTAACCATATTAAAAATAGTAAACATAATAATTAGAAAGTAAATTATGTTTCATGTTGCGTTAGTTATTCGTTGAGTAATACAATTTTGTTCTGCTTGGCTTTGAAATAAACACGCAAATACTTTTAAAAGTTACACTTTTACAGTAAAACTAAAGTAAAAACAATTTTTTGAATTCAATTTTCATCAATATCACATTGAATTTTGATTCTGTTTGCACTTGCATTGTGAGAACGTGACATAAAACTGCCTGTGATTGAATTTTGTTTTTTTCTCTCTATAAAACGACTTTTTCAAATGTTTGGCTCTGAAATTTGTTAATTGTCTTTGCAAAAGCTATAGTAACGGGAAACTCTTAACATTTTAATATGAATGGCATATCAAGATCTTCCCTGTTGTCTAATGTTATCTGCGGATGATGTACTACATTACCTTTCTTGGATACATCCTTCTTTCTACAGTAATTTGTGAGTTAGAAAACCAGATGATGTTAACGGTTGTACATATTCTTTGTGATATTGTAGGTTGATGTTTTCATCTTCCGCACGATCACCACCAGCTGTTTTAGCAGAGTCTATTGATACGCATTTAACCAATCTGCCGTGTAACCGATCAACATTTTTGCCATTAATTCATTTGACTTCATTGTTTCTCAGTGCTAGGATTGCCTGTATACTCATTTGTTTTGCTGATAACCCTTTATGATGAAATTCTTCAATAAGATTTGGACATAATATGTCTTCTTTAATTGGGCACTTAAACTAAGGAAAACATAAAAATGAATAAGAGCTGAGAGTGCAGGAACTGTGTCTGTCAAAAGCATTCACACGAATGAGAGGGCCGTGGGCGTGGCTGAATATGGGTGAGAGGAGGGCAGGACTAGAAAAAAATCTCATGTCAAAAGTCTCATCTCGCGTGACTTGAAAAAATCTCTTCAAAATAGTCTTGTCACAGGATTATATATATTGTGAAAGCCAGCCCGACAACAGACAGACACCTCTCTTAAGTCCACCACACACGGTTTTCTTACAGTAAGTACAATAAGTGTCCAAATAGTCCCGCACACACACAGTGCTCCAGCACCAAACACCCTTCAGTTCAGGGCCTCTCCACAGTCCTCTCTGAGCCGCCTTTCCTCCTCACTCCCGAGCATTGCCTTCTTCCACCCGACTCCTGCTCCCTGAATGTAGTGAGGCGGCCCCTTTAATCTTGTCCCGGATATGCTCCAGGTGCCTGACAATGAACTTATATAATATAATGATGAAGTTATATGTAAAAAGTTGTCTTAGTCACAGCACAGTACAATAATAAAACATTTCCTTAAACAAATATGATAGTTGTCCAGTCTGTATCATTACTAATCAACCTTCTAGTTACAGAGGCGCAATCCCAGTCACTAACACATTTACTGTGTACCCCCCCCCCTCCAAAGTAAGAGCACATTCCATCTGATTAATTTAATATTTAATTAAACCCCTAAACCCACATCATCAACCAAAATAACAGCTGATATCGTTACTCATATGATTTATTTTGTCATACACATGAAACAATTATATATTGTGAATAAGGCGCTATATACGCGCCCGACCCTGCACAGATTCACACTGAATCACATGTTAAACACACCAGACTTTTATTATACTTCTTCACCTGTGGGTAGTGATGGGCCGCTCGATACTCAGGTCTCGACACTGTGTCGAGCTATCGAAGCACTGGAGATCGAAGAACCGATTCGAGGCTTGCTTCAAATGCACCCGTCACGTGATTTTGAGCACGCTAGCGTAATGACATCATTGATATCTGCATAGTCAGCAGTCGATTTGGTCAGTACAGTATCTAGTTCGCTGAAGTGCTTTGGCTCAAAGCGTAAAGGCGGTTGTCTGTGCTATATTGATAAAATACGCTAACCTGAGTTTAAATCCTAGTTGGGGCCCCGCCTCGGCTCCACCCCCCATCCCTCCAGAACCTCCTTTACCTTCCACTCTATTACAGTCCATCAGAAATAACAGGGACAACAGATTAAATAACTGAGAGGGATGTAAATCACAGAACACAAACTGCAGAACAGAACTCTTCAATAAAGAACAGAACGCTACACTGCTCCCTCCCCACTAAGACCCTCGTCTCGAGGGTCCCATAAAAAGTCCCTGAGGTGCCCGGGGGGTCTTCTCAGTCTCCGAGGCCTGCGGGTTGTGAACGCAGGTGGCTGTGCCTGTGGTCCCGCAGCAGGTGGGTGCAGCGCAGGGGAAGTCAAAGGGTTATCAGATGGAACAGCAGCCGGGAAGGGGGTGGTGGCCACCCGGTCCCTTTGAGAGGGCATGGGCCGCCTAGGGCTCTGTTGAGGCTGACCGGTGCCCCTGTAGAGTGCCAGACTGTCCCTGTGGAGGGCCACCCGCCTTCCCCTAGGAGGGAGCTGGACTCTATAAACCACCTCTCCCAGTCTTTCAAACACTCTACAAGGGCCCACCCAGTGGCAGTCCAACTTAGGACACCGACCCTTCTTTTTTTTCGGGCTATAGACCCAGACCAGATCCCCGGCCTGGAAGTCATGACCTTTAGCCCGCATGTCATAACACCTCTTCTGTCTGATGCCCGCTTTTGTACCTGGTCACGGGCAAAGGCATGAGCTGAATCCATTCTGTGCTGGAGCTTCCTGGCGTATTCTGGCCCTGGCGGAACAGCGGGCACGTCAGGGGGTCTCCCAAAGGTCATCTCCGGTGGTGTGTGCAGTTCTCGTCCCAACATGAGCAGGGCTGGTGTGCATAGGGTGGAGTCCTGTAACGCAGACCTGTAGGCCAATAAGACGAGGGGGAGGTGAGTGTCCCATTCCTGCTGATGCTCTGCTGTGAGGATGGCTAACTGTTTCACCAGGGTTCGATTGAAGCGTTCAACCAAGCCGTCGCTCTGGGGGTGCAATGGTGTGGTCTGGGTCTTCCGCATGCCCAGGCGTACGCACATGGCTGAAAACACAGCCGACTCAAAGTTCCTTCCCTGGTCACTGTGGATGGTCTCTGCGGCTCCAAACCTTGCAAACATGCCCTCCACCAGGGCATCAGCCACGTCTCTGCCTCCTGGTCTGGAATGGTATACGCCTCTGGCCACTTGGTAAAGTAGTCCATTGCAACAAGGATATAACGGTTCCCCTTATCTGTACAGGGGAACGGGCCCACTATGTCCACCGCTACTCTCTCCATCGGGGCCTCCACTGCCATCTGCTGGAGCTCGGCACGGGACTGATGAGGGGGACCCTTGTGCAGAGGTCACAGCGACGGCAGAAGTCCTCCACATCCCTCCTGACCTGACCCCAGTAAAACCCCTGCCTGATGCGACGGAGAGTCTTTGCCACCCCAAAGTGACCAGTCCCTGCGGCGCCATGGCATGCCTGGAGGATATACTCGCTCTGGGCCCGGGGAACCACCACCTGCCACCTCTCCTCTCCAGTGGCCGGCTCCTTCCAGGCCCTCTGCAGTACCCCGTTCTCCACCCTAAGGGCATCAAATTTCTCAAAGAGTCCTTTGGAGGCAGGAGAACACCCTGTCACCTCCTTCCACTGTGGTTTGCGGCCTGCCTCCATCCAGCGTAGCACCGGCTGTAGATCAGCGTCCAGCCCATGTTGAGCTCTCCACTCTGTTTGGTCCAACATTTGAGCCAACCTGCAAACCGGTCCACCCCCCTCACATGTAGCATCTTGCTCCTCCTCCCCCTTGATCTCAGCCTCCCTGGCCTCTCTCTTCTCGCAGTACTTGCAGCC
>NW_024378805.1:0-5239 GCF_016835505.1 Polypterus senegalus
GAGGTGGAGCTGTTCAGTTGCAAACAGAGTTCAGTTACTGAATACAACAAGCTAAAATAAAACAAAAAGACAAAAAAAGAAGAAAAAAGTTCAAATGTTCTCTTCTAAATCTGTTGTGTTCTAGAAATTAGTTTGAGAATTGTAGGAAAAGACATGGTGAATTGTTTTTTTTTTAATTACTATGCCAACCCTTTTTAGTTTTGTAAATATTGGTTATATTGAAAGGTCTTATTTTATTCTTATCTTATTTTGCAAATTTATTTGAGAATTAGGCCATCTAATTAAGATACATTTTATGTTGTTGGTTGTAAAGATCTGGATGGATATTTTATTTTATTCTTTATTTTTATTTTTTACTCTATTTTTCAGTTTTATTTTTCAAGACTTGGTGAATTGTTTTTTTTTTTGTTTATAACTTGGCCTACCCTTTTTAGTTTTGTTAATATTGGCAATAGTGAGAAGTGTTATTGTTGGGTTCGAATATATTTGATATAGGCCATCCAATTAAGGTAAATGTCATGTTTTTAGTTGTTATAATCTGATGAGGAATATTTTATTATATTTTTTGTTGTTTTATTTTTCAGTTTTCCTCCTGAGGGATTGCCACCTTATCGTGGTCAGGGGGTTTGCGTGCCTCAGTGACCCTAAGAGCTACACCAGCAGAAGCTTAGCCTTCAGGTGGGGCACCCAAGTTGGGCAGGTCTTAGGGTAGAGGCCTGACAAAGTGCAATCCAATTACATGACAAAAACAGTTATCCAGAGCACCCCCACTCCCACCACCACCCCACCCCTTTCCCACCTCCGTCGCCACCATGTGCCCCCTTCACATTTCTGTCTGCCCCCTCATATATGCCTGTCTAGAACCGGCCCAGCTTTCTACCCATCATGACATCAGACGGTTAGTCGACCTTCTTCTGAGTCTGACGCCTGCTGGTGGCCATTGTTTGCAGTATAGAAACGCACGGAAGGTGAGAAGGCGGAAGTGTAAGCATCGTCGGATGGTATCGGCCGTGCCTTGTGATACGACACGTTTTGGCTCTGCTACGCTCTGATCCAGGATTTATCTTATTACAGTATGCCTGATATAAGAGCTGATATAAGAGCTGATGCCTGATTCAGTCAGTCAGTCACTCGTCAATACGGCGTTCCGGGTGAGCCGTTTTCACTGAAGTTAAAGTTTAAACTTAAAAGAGTTAAACTTGTCAATTTATGTTGTACGACAAAACTGAAAGTGCTGACAAAGTTTATTTTTTTAACTTTAATTTTAGCTCTTTATTCTTTAAGTTAGTGCTGCTGTACACACTTTACTGTATAGTCTCAAGTCTGCAGACTGTACTCTCAGTACATTTCGTCGTAGTTGTGAATCTGATAATATTAATTTATTTATTAATAATGAATTAATATTTGACACAAGTCACAACAACATTTGCGGATGCTTGCCTGTTCCTTACACTTACAGCCGTATTTTACTTTGTTTTCCTTTAGTTTCGAGAGCAGAGTGACATTGCTTCTTCCCTTGCCCCTTTGGAATTTGGTTTGCTGTTTCTTCTTTTGAAGTCAGGACCTGCACTAGCAGTAGCACATGTACGTGCACGGATGCAATATTGTGAATGAAGGCGTTTATCCTGCAGGTGTAACTGACCTACGGCTACATTATGTCTATGAACTGAACTGTACATAATGAACTGAAACTGTTCAAATATTTTGTTTTTAGCTTGTGTTCCTATCTTCTGAGTCTTTTCTTACTTTTTATCTGTGACTGACTCTGTTCATGATGCCAAAAAGAAAGTGCAAATTTAATGAGACTCTACAGACAAAATATCCTTTCCTAAAACGCACAAACAGTGAATCAGACGCGGTGCATCATATGTAGTGCAGTACTTTCTGTGGCACATAATGCTGAGACAGATACTTCTAACCACTTGAGAACAGGCAGGCACACAAGAGCAGTAACTGCAAGTGCAAGTGCGTCTTCAAATCGTCTTACAGGGTTCTTCAGAAATGCAAGTTGTGGAACAAAAGAAATGGAGTTAGCTGCTGAGGAAGGTACTCTAACATACCACACAGTCAGTCACAGCCACAGCTTCTGTTCCATTGACTGTACCTCTAAGCTGATCCAAACAATGTTCGAAGCAAAGTTTTCTTGCGCAAGAACAAAGACAGAAGCAATTGTTGTGAAAGTTTTCTCTTGCAATGAAGCACTTGAAAGATGAGCTGGAAAATGTAAACTTTGTGTCCATATTCATTGATGCATCCAATCATAAGGAGGTGAAATTGTTTCCCATACTTGTTCGCTACTCTTTGCCATCAACAGGAATTGAAGTAAAAATGCTTGAATTTAAAGATTTACCTGGAGAAACGTCTGATCTACAGCACCAATATATTACGGAAACACTGAATCACATCAGCTGTCACAGAAACTTGTCGCTTTCTGTGCCGATAATGCCAATACAAATTTTGGTGGTGCAGAGAGAATGGGAAAAAACAATATATATGAACGAAACACTCAGTCATAAAGTCGTTGGCCTTGGATGTGCAGCACATATTGTTCACAATGCTATTCAACCAGCAGCGGAGTGTCTCCCTGTAGATATTGAAACGTTGTTCATAAGATACAGATGTACTTTTACATATACGGCGTTCGAGTTGCTGCCTTACAAGAATTCTGTGATTTTGTTTCAGTAGAATATCAGAAGTTATTAAGCTACAGCAAAACGAGATTTCTAAATATGATGCCAGCTACAGAAAGGATTCTAAAAATATCTCCTGGGCTGAAATCCCACTTTCTCTCATTAGACAAATGCTCTGTCTTGCTGAAAGGTTCTTTTAAAGATAAATCTGCAGAACTGTGGTTATGTTTTTTACATAATCAGGCAGCATCATTTCAAGCAACTGCTCTGCAAATTGAAAATCAGACTGCAACATGTGTTGAAGTGTACAGATCTTTGATAGACCTTAATGAAAAATGCCAGGAAAGAGCAAGAAAGAAGTTCATTCCACGATAGTTCAAAGGAAGTTGAAGGAGTTAGAGAATGAGGTTGATACAAAAGCTCTCTCCACAAATGATTGCATGTTATGAAACCAGTGCAAATTACTTGGACCGCTGGTGCAACCAATTTCAAGGGATTGATATTTTTGATTGGGTGCTTTTGAGATCACAACTCTCATGGGAAGATGTTCAAAAGTGCATTGGTTTTGTGAATGAGATATTTCCTGACAAGATAAATGACAATGAACTGTTTGATGAGATATCCAATATCCAAAGATATGTCACTGCAGAAAAAGTTAATGAATGGGGTACAGCAGAATTACCAATAGAGAAACAATGGATGTAAATCTTTCAGCACTTTGTCAACCATTATGTTCCATGTGATAAAGTGAAACTCATGGCAGAATTTGCATTATGTCTTCCAGGGACAAACCCGCTCCCACTGAAAGAGTCTTTTCTCTGATTAACAACATGTGGACACCAGAAAATCGCAACTTAAAGTCGACACATTGAAACATATGCTGGTTGTGAAATGCAATTTCAGTGACTCGTGTGACAAGTTTTAGGACATGTTATTACAAACTCCTGATGTCCTGAGGCTATCCACTCATCTCAGAAATATTAGTGTTTCATGATTATGAAAGTTACTCATTGAAAAGCTGTTTTTCCTTAATAAACATTGAAACAGTGTCATGTTCAATTTCGGAAAGTATAAATAAATTATTCACAAAACATTTCTGGCACTTCTCTACTTTCCTGCGATTCCTGATTAACAGCGTAAGGTTTCGAATACGTCCATAACATACAGTATACTATATAATGTACACTAATGAGTTTGTTATTTGCTCTTCAGGAAAGCGTGTCTTTCAGTCAATTTTCACAAACTGTTTTTGGCAAGATCTGGCCTGTAACTTCACGAAAAATAGCATACAATGGTATAGAACCCTACTTTGAAAATGGGTGTATGTTTGTGGTTTAATAATATGATTGTTTCAAATGGAAGAAACTCGTACAGAATAAGATGCAGGAAACACGAAAATAGGCATTTCCATTATTAAAGTATATCTGGCTTCTGGGGGGCTCTGACCCCGCCTGTGTCCCAGATTGCCCCAGAAAAATCTGGTCACTGTATATAAACACATTGTTAAAACAGAAACTTTTTTCATATTCTAGTAGTAAATGCGAAACGTAGGCATAAACTATAAAATGTATGAAGCCTGAAGTCCAAATATCAAAGAATCACTTTCACAAAAGGTACAAATATAACAGAACAAATGCTTTTTTATTCTAAAATGTAACTGCAGAAAAAAAGCTGCCTTAGCAGCCATGTCGCTACCTGATCTGCGGTGCCTACCCGATTGCGTGCGCATGCGCACACAGCTTTACTATTACAACCCTACCCGATCTGCGTTTTCTACTTCGCGACACGAGTCTACCTCCGATTTGTCTTGCGACACGCTCTCTGTAATTAAAATTCATTTCACGCCGCTGCCCGATTTGTTCTGCGCATGTCGAATGTTTTACGACACACGTCACTCGTCAGGTTTGAATTGTACTTGCGAGTAGTGATGGGCGGAGTGAAGCCTCACAAAGCATCAAAACGTTTGAAGTAATTGTGTCGGAAATCGTATCGAAGCTTCGAAGCATTTGACACTCACCTCTCTAGTGACCCCTCCTGGCCATTTTCATTAACATTACACAAACTCATGATCCACTTCAATGACGTCTGTTATAACTCTTATTGGTTTTATTTATTCGCTGCTACAGACTGACAACGAAGAGAAGGGTTCATCAGCGGCTTCTAGTGTCTGATGTCTAAAAAATATAAATATAATAACTAACGCCGACAGGCAGAATGCACTACACGATAGCAAGAGTTAAACAAAATAAGACGCCTCACTCATGGATTCCCGGCTCTTTCAATTAGTATTTACTTTTGCACTGTATCATTATAATCGGTCCTGTTATTAGTATTATAATTAACCCTCATCTTTTCTTGAGATCACATAGCCTGACATGTTTTCTTTGGTTTGACTTAATTAAAACGGAGTAGACGGAAAATAAAGGTTTATCCCTGTACTTTGCCATGATATAGGTAAGCACATTTGAGAAAGAAAAGGTGAAATCCTTAAATCAGTTGTTATTATTCGATCAGTATTGAAATATTTCATTTATTAATACTTTACAATATTTTGGCAAGTAAATTAGCTAAGAAATGACGCGTCAATGACTCAATAACTAAGGGCTAAG
>NW_024378806.1:0-6024 GCF_016835505.1 Polypterus senegalus
AAAAGCAGGTGACCCAATCCTGGTCCCGACCTTCAACACCTGGTGTAGAAATTCTGCCCATAAAGTTAACAGAATGGTGAAAAGGGCGCCTGGCGGTCAACCTCCTGGAACGGCCGACTTACCCCGCAATGCGACCAAGCCGGGCGGTTCAGGACAACAGTCTTATCGGGGCCCGCCCCTTTTTCCCGGCCCCCCAAATTCCCGGGACGAATGCCTTTCCAGGCCCACAAAACACAGTAGCCGTTGGCAAACTCCCGACCCTCCGATCTGCTAAGGTGGAGCTGGTCCACTGTTCGCCCCGGCGAAAAACAAACTGTTCCTCCTGAATCCGAGGTTCAACTATCCGCGGACCCTCCTCTCCAGAACCCCAATAGACTTTTCCAGGAAGCTGAGGAGTGTGATCCCTCTATAGTTGGAACACACCCCCCGTCCCCTTTTAAAGAGGGGACCACCACCCCGGTCTGCCAATCCAGAGGCACTGTCCCGATATCATGCGATGTTGCAGAGCGGTAAACCCAAAGACAGTCCTACAACATCCAGAGCCTTAGGAACCCGGCGTATCTCACCCAAACCCCCGGGGGGCCCGCCCCCAAAGGAGTTTTTGACCACCTCAGTACTTCAGTCCCAGAGATGGGAGAGCCCACCTCAGAGTCCCCAGGCCTGCTTCCTTGGAAGGCATGTTAGTGGGATTGAGGGGGTCAAGTACTCCTCCACTCACCCAAACGTCCAGTGAGGTCAGCACCCAACCATCCCCACTCATATCGGTTTTGACACTGCTTTCCCTCCTGAGGACCCGGTGGTGGACCAAAATCTCCCGGCCCGTCCAAAGTGGCTCTCCATGGCCTCTCAAACTCCTCCCATGCCCAAAGTTTTGCCTCAGCAACAACGCGATTCCCTTTGGGCCCTCCCGGTACCTATCAGCTGCCCCCAGAGACCCTCGGACAAAAAGTCCTATGGGACTCCTTCTTCAGCTTGGCGGCATCCCTCACCCCCGGTGTCCACCACGGGTTTGGGATTGCCGCCACAGGCCCGACCACCTTGCGGCCACGCTCGCCCAGCCGCCTCAACAATAGAGGCCGAACATGGCCCATTGGGCTCAATGTCCCCACCTCCCCCGACGTGGGTTTGAAGTTCTGCCGAGGTGGGGTGAGCTACTTCTGACGGGGACTCTGCCAGCCGTCCCAGACCCTCACAACACGTTTGGGGCCTACCAGGTCTGACCGGGATCTTCCCCACCATGAGCCAACTCACCACCAGGTGGTGATCAGTTGACAAGCCCCTCTTCACCCAAATGTCCAAGACATAGGCAAAGTCCCACAACACCACAAAAGTGACATCGACACTGAGGCCTAGGGTGTCCCCGGTGCCAAGTGCACATATGAACACCCTTATGCTTGAACATGGGTTTATATGGACAATCCATGCGAGCACAGAAATCCAATAACAAAACACCGCCGGGTTCAGATGGGGGCCATTCCTCCCAATCACGCCTTTCCAGGTCTCACTGTCATTGCCCACGGGAGATTGAAGTCTCCCACAAAACGAGGGAATCCCAGAAGGTATGCCCTCTAGCAACCCCTCCAGAACCCAAAAGGGTGGATACCCAAACTGCTGTTGCGTAGCCAAACAACAGTCAGGACCCTTCCAAGGCGGGGAGGGAGGCCCCCCTCTTGTCCAGGGGTCCCCCAATGAAATTGGGGCAAAAGTATCCCCACACCCCCGGGCCTCCCGGAAACCCAGAGGGTAGAGGCCCAGCCCCCCCAAAAGAAGATTGGTTCCAGAGCCCAACCCGGGGCCGAGGTGACCTCGCCCGCTTAGGCCCCTTCCCCTTCAAAAGGTGAAACCGTCCCAAGAGCCGTTTTTTGGCCCGGGATCAGACCCCGGTCCCCCCCGCCACCACCCCAACTCACACTGCACCCAACCCCCTTGGCCCCCCCCATGGTGGTGAGCCCATGGGGGGGAGGAACGGGCCCTTGGGTGCCCGGCCGGGCCCCCTGGGTGCAGGGGCCCCCCCCAGGGCCGGGCCCTCGGCCCCACCTCCAGGCCCGGTCCCGGGGGGGCCCCTGACCGGCCCCCCAAGGGAAAACGTCGCCCAAAAAGGTTTGGGGCCCTCATTGGGGGTTTGTTGAATGCCTTTTTTCTCCCTCACCTGGGGCCAGTTTGCCTTGGGGGCCCAGGGGATAAAGCCCCAACAACTTTGCTCCTAGGATCATTGGGCCAAAACCCCCCCCAATAAGGTGCGGGGTTAAGGAGGAGAGAAAATGTTTCAAAAAAAAGAAATGTTCCTCATGCACTATATGAGCCATCAGAAGTAATAAAATATGTTATGACTTCTAAAGGAACTGGAATAAGTAACTATTTAGAAAACATAAGCAACATCAAACAGCTCCCTGTTTTTTAACTTGGATTTTATTTGCATTTTATTTTGGGACCCAGGTTGGTGTGTTTCACTAGTGTCAATAAAAGGGAAAGCACTGAGCACAAGAAAAATAAGTTGAAATTAAAAATACTGTATATATATATACCATATATTTATATATATATACAATATATATAGTATATAAATATAATATTTCATAAGCAGACTATACATATTAGTGCAAAGCTAATAATACAAAGATAACAGTGACAAATTGAATACTAATTGGGCTTAAATGGCCCCTTTTAACTTTTCCCGAAAGCTCCCAAAACTTTCTTCCTCCCTACCTATTACACTCTTTAGATGTCTTAGTGACAGAGCACACAAGACACCTTTGAAATAAATGGTTACTTCATCAATTCACAAGACCGGGGTCTACCTCCCTCAAAATGTGCTCCAGTCTTCAAGGTTCATACCCTTTTTTGACAGCTTTAGCTGAAGAAAAATATGTTCGAAAAAATGTTCCCGTTTAAAGGGAATAATTCACACAGGGGCTTATGACTCATCAATGCGGTTGTTTACAATCATTTTTTTGGTCAAACTGATACAGAATTAGGACATGTTTCTTCATGTAGGTGTAGTGTAGGCAATTTTTTTCAATGCTTCTGGATTATATAATTACAAATTGTAAATAATAAAATAAAAAACTCATAAACTCTAATTAGCTTTTTAAAATGCTTCAGTAAAAAATACTCAAACTGCACTAGGCATAAAGAGCAACAAACAACAAGTAATGTGTCTCCCTAGAGAGGTTTCCAACACCAGACTTACTTCTAACCTCAAAGTAAGCTGAGGAGTGAATCAGATAAGTCACCAGAAAATAAGTAATACAACTCCTCAGAGGGAAAAAAAAGTGAGTAAAAGAGGCCACTGGGTTTCCAAAGGATGCACACACACACAGCAGATCTCTTAAGTTTATTCCTAAACTGTGGGGGGGCTTGCTCTTCTGTCAGCAGCAGCTGCACTTGAGTTGAACGAGGTCTAAATAACTAGGATCAGATTTAGGGTCAGCTGTTTAACTGATGTCTTCATCATGGTGGGTCTCTGTCCATCCACTCTTTCTGGCATTATCAGGTTCCCAGCTGTATCACAAATCGCAGTGAGGGTAAAATGTGTTTTGAAAGTTAAGTTACTTATAAATGATTTAATATTGTTTTAAAATGATGATTGTAATTCCTGTAGGTAGTGCTGCAACCTTATATTGCATGGCCTTCATGTTCGTCTCCTAAATTGGTGTACCTTTCATGGGCAGTGTATGACTTTCCTCACAAGCCTCCAGTTTTTCCAAAGTTCAAACCCATGCACTAAAGCTTTCAACATCTTTCGTTTGCCTTTTGTACAGCTATCCCTTGGAATACCATACAGAAGTCTGGCATCCCTTTGAGTGATTTTCCCTGTATGTAGCTATTCACTTAAATTTTTTACTTAAGCTGAAGCTTGAATAGGTGGACTTTTAAAATTAATAGCATTTGTATAGAATTTTATATATACTATTGTACAGCAAATAAAACTGCGTATACCCCTACTGCACAGTATGCCATCAATTTATGATTGAATTTCATTCCTCATCCTCTAAGCCCTACTATGGAAACACAAATAACTAGCTAATCTAAACTGGGTCTCCCAGCCATGAAGTTAAGAGTTAATGTTACCTGTGGACATAGAATCACAGTGAACTATTACAGTCTATGACATGAAGCTCTGTTGTAATATATTTACTTGTTTAGTTGACACATTTTCAAAGTGATTTACAAATTCAAGAGCAATGAACAATTGTTTAAAATTGTTACAAATTGAGTCTTGAAGTTCAGTGAGTCACTTTTACATTTAGTGACTCAGTGGCGGACTGAAAAATTGCCTTGGGATTTACACTTCCATGCCTAGTCACTAGACAACTTTTTCTTAATTCCTAGATATGATCTATATTCACCTCAGTGAGTAGCAGGTATCTTGCTATTTTTCAAGTTGTTGAACAATACTATTATAAAATAATCCATCTGTCTATTATACTCACTTAATCCAATTTACAGTCTAAAGGACAGAGCCAATTCAAAGAGCATCAAGCACAAACAACTAGTCCTGAGCTGAGTGCCGCTCTATTTCAGGGTGCCCTTACGCACTCTTTCTTTTAGATCCACATCCCTGATGCAGATTTATAAATACACTGAAATTAACGCATATTATTAGTTTAATGCATCTGATTGTAATTAACCTATAACAATATAATGGTCCACAGAATGGTCAAACTATTCCAAATACCATAACTGCCTTAGCGTTGTTACTCTCACTGCACCTTTCTTCTTCCTTCAGCTGCTACTGTTAGGTTGCCATTGGATCATCTTTTTCCATATTACTCTCACTGCAACACTCGGAGTATTTATATCACTGTATCTGATCTGAATCACAGCTGTACAGCAGCTGATTGAAAGAGAATTATCAGTATACAGCATAAAGCCACTGCCTCAGCCATGTCTCTCTATTAAACTGCTCTCATACGGTAAACTCTTCAGGCTTTTCTCGGGTTCAGAAACAGTTTCATTCAAGAACTCTAAAGGCACTCAATCAGTCCATCAAGTGCTCCTTGCAGAACTGTTAGTACTATAAGTACAATTACCTCACTGTAAACTTGCGATACAGTTATAATATTGACAACTTCAGAGCCACTTTATAAAGAGCGTATTTACATATGATAACGATATCATTTTTAACATGAAATGCAGCAAAATATGTTTATTATATTATACAGATAAAACTTTAACTTCATTTAAATAATCCATATTATTAATAATTAGACATGTGAACAAGTGCGCAGCACTAGCAAGCCGCTGGCGCTCCATTCCGGATTGTTCCTGCCTCGTGCTGTATTCTTGCTGGTGCTGATGACACTGGAAGGATAGATGGATAGAATAATTAAACATGTACTTTGAAGATATTTCAATGTTCCTTAAATATTTTGAAGAATCGGCGTTCTAAGTTTACAGGATGGCTTAAGATCTATTACAGAGCTGATTGTATGACGTATTGGGTATTTGGAGAAAGAAAAGTAAGGACAGCAATTGGTGGTTAGTACGTTTGAAAGAGACAGTACTGCTACAGTAAAGTATTTCATCGGAAGGTCGGCATGGAGCAGCAAGCATCTTGCATGAGACATGAACAATCACTGTGCCACTGTGTTCCCATGTTTAATAACATGCTTTAACTCCTATCATCATGAAAATGATATCCGATAACATCTCAGTATTTTAATTATTCAGAGAGCTGTAATATCACAAATGTAATGGATTCTGTGTCCTGTCGGAGGAAGAAAGCCCGGAAGCACAATAGTGATTCACACAAATAGAACACATAGAAGATCAAATACAAAAGAAAGAATTTAACCTTATTTTAGTTATGGTGTGATTTGAGAAACTAGTAAATTAAACAATTTTAAGATGAAGTTTATGATGTTCTACTTTAATGACAAAGTAAAATACGTGATTAAATTGAAATTTGAATTGTTGAATTTCGGTTTTCCCACGGTGTCTTTTTTTCTGTACCTAATAGCTTTCTACAATAGATGTGTACATTGCCTTCATCGACACTTCTTTTTTCTCCGCAATTTTTTT
>NW_024378807.1:0-5071 GCF_016835505.1 Polypterus senegalus
CTCACCCCTAATTAAAGGCTGCCAATGGAAAAGATTCACGGGGTTTCCCCCAATGATAAACCAGTATCATGAGGTGAAAAAATGGGGGTCGGGTTGCGATTAATGTTTTCTGGTAACTGTTTTTTTGAGAAGAATCTGTCATGGGGGGACAAGAGGGGGAGTGAGGGGGGTTTAAATGAGGGGGGAGGGGAGGGCGGGCGGGTTCTGGAATGTTTTTTAAATAATAAAAGGGAAAAAAAAGTGCTTTGAAATCAGGACCCCAAATAGGGACAAACAAACGACAGACAGGTATCTATTTTAAAAAATTGCACAATAATTAAAACGTTGAAGCAATGATGAAAAAAAGGGGGCTTAAACAGGGGTGGCATTGGCCTGCCCATAAACCCCAACCAATGTATATATCTAAACCCGATCTATCTGAACCAATATATATTTTTAAAACCCAATGTATATCAAAATATATATATCTAACCAATGTATTTTCTGACGGATGTTTAAAACCAATGTATATTTCAAACCATTATCAGAACCAATATATATATCTGAACCGTATATATTTTTAAACCAATTTTTTTTTCCTAAACCCCCCTCCCCCTATATGTGTGTGTGTGTGTGTGTGTGTGTGTTTTATAATCTATACTAAAAAAAGGCAAAGCCCCCTCCTTCACTAATTCCCCAATTTCCCGTAGGTAGAAGGCTGAAATTTGGCAGGCTCATTCCTTCAGTTTCCAAAAGTTGGGATTTATTTTGAAATTCCCTAATGGTCAAACGGAAGGTTTTTTTCTCCATTAACTGTAAGGGAGTTGAGTGGAATGCGTAGGGGTTTTTGTTGACATCACCCGCCTCCCCGTAATCCGGAACGACTTCAACCCCCGGGAAAACCGGAAGACCCCCAAAAAGCGCTTAAGAAAACATGCATTATAAAATTGAAAAGGGCGGAAACAATAAAAGGCGGACATATACACCATATTCATGAGTGCTGCTACCCGGAAAAAAACAAGGTGTAAACCTAAACTTTAAATTAAGTTCATAGACAGGCTGCTGGGGTTCACATCCCAGAATGCGGGATACAAGTTTAAGAGAGGGGCGGGGTATAAAGGGGGTTTTGATCACTTTGTAACAAGGTAAAATTGTGGGGGAAGGGGGGTGCTTATGAAATTCGAGACTTTTTTGTGGGGTTGATAGTTGGCGGGGGGGGAGTCCTTCATCATCACCCCCCCCATTTACCTCATTTGTTTTTGAGCTGAGCTCCAATTCGCTTCTTCGGCAACCGCAGACTGCCACCAAATACTCACAGAAAAACCCACAAGTTAATACACCGCTGTCTCGAATTCTCCCCCCTGAATCCCCCAGGCACTACAAAAAAGGTTACATTGACAATGGGTTTTTTTTTTTAAAATTTTTTCCTTTTTTTAACCAAAGCACAGTGAAAGCATGCATGTGCTCCAAAAAAGCTTTAAAAAATAATGATTTAATCACACTTTGCATTACAAGCAAGGGGGTTTTTGTAAATGCATGTTTTCCTGGTACACCGATTACATTGATCACCCATCATTCATTTTACCCTCGCCCCACCTTAGTTTGAAAGGGTATGAAAAAATGGTTTAACACAAAAACAATCCCCCCAAAAAATTTATGAATAATGATTCTCCTAATAATTTTTTTGGAAGCCATCCTCCTTCCATTTATAATTTTTCGCCATTAGCCATGTTTAAAATAAACAGTAAATAAAGTAAAAAAAGCGGGGGTACTTTTTTAGGCAGGCATATTTTGACAAACACTCATGACAATGTCAATCATGTTGTTATTTTTAAAAATTTTCCCTTTTTCTTTCATTACTTTTTAACACTATTCTCCTTTGGCCTTTATTTTAGAGATATATATATATATATATATATCAATCATTAATTTTGAAACCTAAAAAGACGCTGAGACTTTTGATATCGACGGTCTGCAAAACTGTGTCCCCTGCCCTGAAAGTCAAAAGGGCACCAGGAAAAAACTACTTCCCCGGCCCTTTTGAGCCCCGGGCTGCGCCTGTCTTAAGTCAAAGTGAGCACTTTTTTTTTCATCCTCCCCGGCTATAGCCCAGACAAGTGCAAACCTGGACCCCCTTTTTTACTACGGCAAAATAATATTAAGGTGATTCACACTTCGTTTGGTTACATTAGGGTCCCACCTCGGGTTATGAAACACGAAAGGTGGAGGACTGACAGTGCCATCCCCCATTAAAGGCGGGGGGGGCTCGCCAGTCTTTCAAGACCCCCCGCGACGTCCCCAAAAAGGGGATCTAACGTAGCCAAAAATCTTTCTATACTTATAAAGAAAAAAAAAACTTTCTTTTCTTTTTTAACCCTTTTTCCCAAAAAACCTTTTCTCTTAACACCAGAGGACACAAAAAATAATTTTCTTTAAATGCTGGTAAGGCACAAATTTGAACGTTTACATAGAAAATGTAATTTCATACCCCACCGTCGGGCCTTTCAAAAAGGGGTCTACAAGAGATGATCCATATATATTTTAGCTGCTGTTAGTTATTACCGGGTTTCACAGTCTTTAAAAAATTTGTTTATCCAAACCCCCCGTAGTGCTCAATGTCCCTTTTTAAACGTTAATGTTTTCTGTTTAAACCCAGGGCTATTTTTATTTTTTTCCCTTCACTCGTGCCAATTAACAACCCACTATGACCTACAAACTACCACAAGTTTTGTTTTGGTTAATTTTTTTTTAATTTGTTATTATATTTATTATTTATTTTATATTTTTTAAATTAAATATTATATTTTTTATTTATATATTTTTAATATTTTATTTATTTTTTTTTTTTTAAAAAAAAATCCCTATTTTTTAATTTTCCTTTTTAATATTTAATATTTTAAAATATAAAAAAAACCTTATTTATTATTTAATAAAAAATTAAAAAATTTAATAATTTTTAAAAATATTATATTAAAAAAAAAATTATATATAAAATAAAATATATTTATAATATTATATTATATATATTATTATATACCTATATATTATTATTTTTTTTTTTTTTTTTCCCATTTTTTTTTTTTTCCTTTTTTTTAATTTTTTTTGGGTTTTTTTGTTTTCCTTTTTTTTTTTTTTTTTTTTTTTTTTTTTTTTTTTTATATATTTTTAAATATATATAAATTTTAAAAAAAAATTTTTTTATATATATATATATATCCCTATAAAATTATAAAAAAACCCTATTTAAAATATATGTATTTTAAATATATATATATAAATTTTTTAATAAAAATATTATGGTGTGTGTTTTATATAAAAACAGCAAACAATGTGAGAAAACAGTAAAAAGGGGGGTGTCAGGTACATTTTCGTATACCAAAAAAAACTTTGTCCCCCCAAATAAAAAAAAATTACTTTGGATCATGTTACATTATTTTGAAATGTTTTTTTCTTTTTCTTTTCCCTTTTTAACCTCTTCTCTGCCCAAGGTTATTCTCTAAATTTTATATATATATATATATAATACACACACAACACACAAATATATATATATATATATATATATATATATATATATAACACACACACACATATATATATATATATATAAACACACAAAATATATATATATATTTTACACACACACACACAAAAAATATATATATATAAAACACACACACACACACACACACATATATAAAACACAAAAACCCACACACACACATATATATATATATATATAACACACACACAAAAATTATATATATATATATATATATATATATATATATATATATATATATAAAAACACACATTATATTATGTGTTTACTATTTCCCACTTCTGATTTCTTATTCTTTTGCATGTTTGTCACAAAAATTTTTCTGATCTAAACACATTTAACCATTAGTCAAATATAACACAAGTAAACAAAAATGCATTTTTTTAAATGATGGTTTTTTATTTAGGGGAAAAAAATCCAAACCAAAGGGCCCCTGGGGAAAAAGTAATTCCCCCCTTGAAAAAAAAAATAACCTAACTGTGGTGTATCACCCCCTGATTTTCTAGCCACCCCCCGCCTGTTACTGCCCACACCTGTTTCAATCAAGAAATCACTTAAAAAGGAGCTGCCTGAACAGAGAAGTAGACCAAAAGCACCCCAATAGCTAGACATTTCCAAGATTTAAAGAAATTCAGGAACAAATGAGAACAGAAGTAATTGAGATCTATCAGTCAGGTAAAAGGTTTTAAAACCATTTCTAAAGCTTTGGGACTCAAGCAACCACAGGAGAGCCATTATACAAAAAGGGAAAAACATGGAAAAATTGAACCTTTTCCGGAGTGGCGGGGGGACCAAATTTCCCCAAGAGGAGAGGACTCACCGGAGGTCACAAAGACCCCGGACACGCTAAAAAACCGGCCTCACTTGCCCCCAATTAAGGTCAGTGTTTCCCTCCCCCATAAGAAAACGGGGAAAACGGCCTCCATGGCAATTTCCAAAAAAAACCACTGTTAACAAAAGAACATTAGGGTGTCTCAATTTTTTCTAAAACATCTCAAGTTGCCAAGATTTTGGGGGAAAAAACCTTGGGACTGATGAGACAAGTTGAACTTTTGGAAGGCAAATGTCCCAAAAACATCCTAAAAAAAACACAGCATTTTGAAAAAAAACATCATACCCCAAAAGTAAAATATGGTGGTGGGGTGTGATGGTCTGGGTTGATTTTGCTTCAGGACCTAAAGGTTGGGTGATAGATGGAACCATAATTCTACATACCAAAAAAACCTGAAGGAGAATGTCGCCATCTGTTGTTAACTCAAGCTGAAAATCTTGGGTGCTGCAACAGGACAATGACCCAAAATACACCACAAATCCACCTCTTGAATGGCTGGAAAAAAAAAATGAAGACTTTGGAGTGGGCCCAGTCAAAGTCTGACCTGAATCCCAAATTTAATGCATGGATGACCTTAAAAGGCGGTTGATGCTAGAAAACCCTCAAATAAAACTTTACAAAATTTGCAAAGAGTGGGAAAAAATTTCCCCCAGGGGCTGTAAAGACTCATTCAGGGAATTATCATCCTTATTGGTTAG